>NW_027469993.1:0-49582 GCF_051020765.1 Lasioglossum baleicum | reverse complement strand
GTTGTATCGTTCCCGAACTGTTTGACCTTAGATCATCTAATTCATACATGAAATTAAGGTGACCCTCTCTAAAGCGTATAGTAATTCATGTCACTGAACACGATGTTATGCTCACGATACTGCGGGCTACTTTTTCGGAGGGGAAGGTCTTAAGTAAATCGTTTGCCTTTATAGGAATTAGAAACATTCTCAAAGAGTTTGACGCTCTACTTTAATATCTAAACCGCGAATGAAGGTGTCTATAGCAAATACAGTTCAGCTGATTTACTGCAGTAATACGTGGTTTGACTCTCAGAATCACAGGACAGGTGAAGCTATTGACTTAGCCCTTTGGCTTCCAAGGAGTGTGGTGACGTTCTCGATCTGTTTGGCACTCGTCCATCAGATTCACAGTTGAAACTACGATGTCCGTCACGAATATCTACACTAATTTGCTTCTCTGAACACGAAGATATATGCTCGATACAGTGGGTTATGCTCGCAGGATGTAAGGTCTTCTGTTAAAAATTTGGACTTAATGGCAATTGGTAATTTTCTCCGTCGTATTGAATCTCTACTTCTATACTCATACCGTGAATGATCGATGTCTATTGCAAAATGGCTAAGCGGATTTACTCCAGGAATACCGGGTTTGTTTCTCGGAAAAGCAGGATGGGTGTAGCTATTGACATATCCTTTCCCATCTCACAGAAAGTGGTAACGTTCCCAAACATTATGACTCTCGATTATTCCGTTTATACATGAATATAAG
Organism: Lasioglossum baleicum; assembly: GCF_051020765.1. Lineage (NCBI taxonomy): Eukaryota > Metazoa > Arthropoda > Insecta > Hymenoptera > Halictidae > Lasioglossum > Lasioglossum baleicum. The sequence goes on along the minus strand of NW_027469993.1, from coordinate 48,831 downwards.
GTGTGCTTCTGCTATAATGCCTAATAATTTGTTTCAGTGTGCACCATGCATGGCACTCGCTACAGTGGGATAGGTTCTTGAAGGCAACGTTTCCGGTGCAAGGTTTGACTTTATACCATTTGGTAACGTCCTACGACGGATTGACCTTCTACTTTCATATTCAAACCGTAAATGAACAGGATAGTCAAAGCTATTAACTTAGCCCTTCGTCTCTCACATAATGTGGAATCGTTCTCGTATGATTTGACCCTCGATCTTCTAATTCATGCGTAAAGTTAAGGTACACGTCACTAAAATGTATACTAGTTTTTACCTCTGAATACGGTGTTATACTATCGATACATCGGATTAGTTTTTCGTAGGATAAGGCCATCGGTAAAAAGATTGACTCCATACGAATACATGTCATCTGCAACGGTTTGACGCTTAACGCTAATACACAAACCGTGAATTATGGTGTCTATTGGCAATACTATTCAGCGGATTTACTACCGGAATACCTGGCGTGACTCTCGGAATCGCAAGATAGATGAAGCTGATGTCTGAGCGTTTCGACTCTCCATGTAGGTGGTAACATTTATGGTTGGTTTGACTCTTGATCTTTCTACTGGTACATAAAATTAAGGTGTCCATCTTCTAAAATGTCTATTACTTTGTTACCGTTAGCACTAAGCATGACACTCTCTGCAGCGGGTTATGATCCAGGAAAGTGAGGTATTCGATAAAGGAATCCAATATTCTACAGCGGATGTACTCCTGGTATTACCTGATTTGACTCACGGAATCACAGGATAAGTGAGCTTTTGACCTAGCCGTTGGTCTCTCAAAGCGGGGTGGTAAAGTTCTCGAACGGTTTGATCCTCGATACTCTAATTTATACATGAAGTTAATGTGTCCGTCACTGAAATGAAGACTAATATCGTTCTCTGTACAGGAAATTATACACTAGATACGGCACGCTAGCTTCGCCTAAGGTAAGGCCATCAGTAAAGTGTTTGACTTTATACAAATTGCAAATGATCTGAAACTGTTTGTCGGACTACATTAATACTCAAACCGAGAATTATCGTATCAGGTGGAACTACTGATCAGCATGTTTACTCCAGGAATATCTGGTTTGGCTCTCCGAAACGCAAGATAGGCGAAGCTACTGACTTAGTCCTACGTCCCTCGGAGAAGGTAGTGTCATTCTCTAACGTTTTGACCCTCGATCTTCTAATTCATACATGATATTAAGCTGCTCGTCACTCAAATGTATACCAATTTCTTCCTCTATAATCGAAGTTATACTCTCGTTGTAGCGTGTCAGATCCTTGGGAGGTTCGGCTTTTGATAAAAAGATGGACTCCATACCACTAGGTAAATTAGAACAACTGTGTGACTCTGTACTTTAATCTGTATAGCTGGAATTTGGGTTTCTAATGCCGATACTGTACATAGGATTCACTCCCGGAATGCCTGGTTTGTCTCTCACAGAAGAAGGTAACGTTCTCGAGCGGATCAAATATCGATCTTCTAATTAATACATGAAATTAAGTAAATTGAATAATAACATGTTTCTGTGTACGCGATGTTGTACCCTCGGTACAGTGGGATAGGTTCACCGAAGGTAAGGCCTTTGGTAAAATGTTTGAATCTATAACAATTGGTAACGTACTACATCGCTTTGATACTGTGCTTTAATAATCAAACCGTGAATTATGGTGTCGAATGTCAATACTATTCAGTGGATTTACACTTGGGATACCAGGTTAGACTTTCGGAATCACAGGATAGGTGAAACTATTGACCTGGCAGCTTGACTCTTTAAAAAGAGTGACAACGATCTCGAACTGTTGGACAATCGATATGGTAATTCATTCATGAATTTAATGTGCCGTCACTAAAATGTATTGTATGGCCTTCCTCTAAACACGAAGATATACTCTCGGAACAGCGTGACAGGTTCTCGGAAGATAAGGCCTTCGGTAAAAAGTTTGATCCTATACCAGTAGGTAGCGCTCTACAGCGGTGTGACACAGTACATTTATATTCATGCCGTGAATTATCGTGTTCACTGGTAATATTGCAATGGCTGTTGACTCCCGAAATATTTGGAGTGACCCGCGAAATCACAGATAGGTGTAGCTATTGATTTAGAAGTTCGACTCTGGTAGTAGGTGTTAACGTTCTCGCACAGTTTTCCGCTCTGTTTTATTATTCATACACGAACATAAGGTGTTCATCTGGTAATACGTCTACTAAATGTGATCTCGTGAAAAATAGGCAGGACAATGGCTGCAGCGGGTTGGTTTCACGGAAGGTAAGGTATTGGGTAAAAGAATGACTTCATACCAATTCGCAACGACGAACAACGGTTTGACCCCGTACACTAGTATCTGTACAGTGAATTAAGCTGCCCATTGCCAATACCGTTGCGCGCATATACACCCTAAATCCCTGGTTTAGCCCTCTGTATCAGTGGATAGATGAAGCTATTGACTTAGGTGTGCGACGCTCAAGGAAAGTGGTAAATGTCCTCGAACGCTTCAACTCTGGATGCTGATATTTATACACAAAAATGTGGTGTCCGTCGACACAAATGTCTTCTCATTTGTTTCTCTAAAAAATAAGCGAGACACCCGCTACATGGTGTTAGGTTCGCAGAAGGAAAGGTATTCGGTAAAAAGAATGACTTAATGCGAATAGCTAATGTTGATCGACGGTTTGAGCCTCTACTTTTATATTCATACTCTGAAGTAAGGTGCCTATTGCCATTACTGTTCAGCTGATTTACTCCCGGAATACCTGGTTTAGCTCTAGGAATCACAGGATGGGTGAAGCTATTGACGTCGCCGTTCGATTTTTCAGAGAATGTGGAATCGTTTTCGAAGGGTTTGACACTCCATCTTCCAATGCATTCATGAAGTTAAAGTGCCCGTCACTGAAGTGAAAACTAATTTCTTCTCTGGGCATGGTTGTTGTACTCTCAATGAAGGTGGTGAGGTTCGCGGATAGTAAGGCATTCGGTATAACGTCTGGTTTTATAGCAATTGGTGACGTTCCCAAACGGTTTGATGCTCAATTTTAATATTCAACCCGCGAATTAATTTGACTATTGCCAATACTGTTCAGCGGATTGGCTCCCGGAATATATTATTTGACTATCGGAATCACAGGATAGGGAATGCTATTAACATAGACGTTCGACTACCCAAAGACCGTGGGAACGATCGACCTCGAGCGGACTGACACTCGATTTTCTAATTCATATATGAAAATATTGTGTGCCTCTGCTATAGGTGTCTACCAAATGGTTTCCTTGGGCAGTAAGCATGAGCCCCGCTACAGCGTGTTAGGTTCTAGGATGGCAATGCATTGGGTAAAGGGAATGACGCTATACCAATTGGTAATGTTCTCCGAGGTTTTAACACTCTACTTTAATATTAAAACCACGAATTAATGCGTCTGTTGCCAAAATAGTTCAGTGCACTTACTTCGGTATAACAGGTGTGACTCTTGGAATCACGGTATAGGTGAAGCTATTGACCTAGCCGTTCGTCTCTCACTGATCGTGGTTACGTTCCCGAACGGTTTGACTGCCGATTCTTCTTTTCATACGTGAATATCGGGATTCCGTCTGCTAATATGTCTACTAATTTGTATCAGTGAACCCTAATTAACACACTCGGTGCAGCGGGTTAGATTCTCGGAAGGTAAAGCCTTCGGCAAAAGGCTCTCTTCGACGAGTGCCTCAAGTGTGGAAGATTCCCGAAGAGATGGAAGAGGGCCAAGGTGGTATTGCTGCAGAAGCCTGGCAAGTCTCAGCAATCTCCGTCGGCCTACAGGCTGATCTACTTGCTGGAAGAGGGCACAATATTGTTGGAGAGGGTGTTGGGCTCACAGACTGACTACCCACCTCTCTACGGTAGGTCCAGATCTGGACGATCGCCAGTTCGGTTTTAGGCAGGGACGATCGACCATCGAAACGCTACTGCGCTTCAAGTCCCTCTCGGAACGGGTTGTTCGACAGGGTGGGGTGATGCTAGCGGCCGAGCTCGACATCGCCAATTCATTCAACGGGATGCCCTGGGCAGCTATCAGGTCTGCACTGGTTCGGCACCGAATGCTGGACTACCTGCAGAGATGATTCGTGACTACCTGTCGACAGGTATTTAGAATATACCGGGCGGAACGGCAGTGTCAGCCTGGTGGTGAACTGCGGGGACCCGCAGGGGTCGGTGCTGGGCCCGATCATGTGGGACTAAGCGTTCGACGAGGAGCTACACGCCGCTCTCCCAGCCGGAGTGAGCGTCACGTGTTGCGACGACGATACCCTGGTCGCGGCGAGCGAGATGATCTACGAGGAGATGGCCCTGCGCGCCGAAGAAGGGGTGGTCGCAGTAGAAGGGGCCATAGAACGCCTGGGATTCCGTGTCTCGCCGAAAAGACCCAGACCATCTGGTTTCACTGCGGGAGGAAGAACCGGGTAATTCCACCCGCAAGAGGAAAAATCAGCGTTGGAGGAAAGGCCGCCCGATGGGAGGAAAAATGAAACACATCGTCCTCATCCTGGACGGCCGATTGACATTCGCAGAACATTTCGAGGAGTTCGCCCCCGCTTGTAGACGACGGTCGTAATGCTGTGTCGATTGCTGCCCAACATAGGATGGCCGGACGATAGGGTGGGCCTACTCTACGCCGGTGTGATCCTCTCGATATCCCTGCACGGGGCACCGGTGTCGGCGGAAGAGCTGATGGCCAGAAAGAAGAACCGCGCCAATGAGGTTAGCGTTTTGGCGTCGGATGGTCATCAGGTTCGCAACAGGATACCGCACCCTCACGCACGAGGCGGCCGCCGTTCTGGCGGGCCTCCCACCGTTGGACCTGCTCGTGGCAGCGGCAGCGCGGACCTACGGGCTCCTGCGCCGCTGCCGCGTTGAGAAACCCTGTCTAGGATTCGAGGAACTCGATGAAATCGAAGAAATGAAGAGGGAGATCTGGCGGTCCGCCATGAAGAGGCGGCAGGGCCGGCTGCGCAGGCCGGAGAGCGCACGCCACCGGGCCGTCGGACCCATCGCCACGGTCCTGGACGACTGGATGAGGGGCGGCAGCAGCCGGACATTCCGCCTCACTCAAGTACTCTCCGGGCACGGATGCTTCGGGGAGTACCTGCACAAGATCGGGAAGGAGGTGACGCCAGGGTTTTGGCATTGCGAAGCGGAGGTTCACTCCGCGCAGGACATCCTGGCCGAGTGTCCGGCTTGGGCGCCGTAGAGAAGGGTGCTCCAGCATTTCGTAGGTTGGGACCTCTCGCTCCATGCCATTGTACCCGGCATGGATGCGAGCGATCGAGTTTGGCGAGCGGTGCCCTCCTTCTGCGAGCAGGTCATGTAGCGGAAGGAGGATGCGGAACGGAGTCGCGAAAAGGGGACCCAGATCCGCGGCGTCTCGGAAGAGGACCGCGGTTGCGGCGAGCGCGACGCAGGTTCGTCGCTCCGCAAGCCGGTGTTAATCCGACGCGAGGAGGAAATCCCGGATAATCGTCCGGTGAGGAACCTCCGACGACGAGGCGTGTCCCCGCCTCTACGCCTTCCCGTCGATCGCAGGGGACCGCGGGCGGTCGGCCGAGCGACCGACCGTCGGGGGATCGCGGTCCAGGGAGGTGTCGGTGCCGAGCGAGTGGTCCCGCGGCACTGCAGAAGGAAGGAGGGGACTGGGCTGGGAAACCAGAAGAGGAGCACAGCGAGAGCTGGAGAAGTTTCGAGGAGGCCCCGGTGTCTTTGGTTCACGAAAGCGTTGCCTGTCACCTCGGGCCCTCCATTGTGCGAAGAGGATGGACCACCGCAGGTGGTTTAGTAGGTAAGAATCCCAGAGTCCCCCGGCCTCCTCCTCATGGGGCCGGGACATCTTTGGAAGATTCCCCCTACGACAAAAAAAAAAGAAAAAAAAGAAAAGAAACTAATAAACGTAAAGGTAACTTCATAGGAACAACTATTCGATTATCTGTATCTAATAACCGAAATTGATTTATTGATTCATATATTAATATATAAGAATCAAATTCAATGTTATTAAAATCAGAATATTCATAAGATCAATATCATTGATGACCAATTGATTTAATTTAAAAAAATGATTTAATAATTCATCAATATAATATAACATTTTTAAAGATGGAAAACAAATAAATAATAAAATAATTACTGGAATAATTGATCAAATTACATTAATTAAATGATTTTTTAATAAATATAAATTAATAAATTTATTATTAAAAATATCAATAATTAAATATAAAGTAACAACAATAATTATTGATATAAATTTTATAATAAAATTATGTAAATAAATTAAATTATCAGAATAAAAGAATTTGAATTTTGAAAAAAAAATATATTTCATGTTGCTATTTTTAATAATGAAATTAAATTTTATATAATTGAATTTTAAACTCATTGCACTTTTTCTGCCATATTAAAATATCTAATCATTAAAATTCTACATTCATTAAATGTTTGATTCAATGGAGGATAATTTATTAATCATTCTAAGAAGATTGAAGAAAATGAAATAATAATAAACGTTTATAAATTAAACTTTCTAAAATTAAAAATAATAAAAAAATTATTCTCTTCAATGAAATAATTGAACCAATTGAAGATAATAAATTTCAACAATAATAAGAATCAGGATAATCAGAATAACGTCGAGGTATTCCTATTAAATCTAAAAAATGTTGAGAAAAAAATGTTAAATTCACTCCAATAAATATTATTAAAAATTGATGAACTAATCATTTTTTATTTAATATTAAACCAATAATTAATGGATATCAGTGAATAAAACTGGAAATAATAGAAAAAACAGCTCCTCTTGATAAAACATAATGAAAATGCGCAACAACACAATATGTATCATATAAAATAATATCAATAGATGAATTAGATAATATAATTTCTGTTAATCCTCCGATTGCAAATAGTAAAATAGAATCTAGAGATCATATAATAGAATTATTTACTTTATATTTTGAACCATAATAAGTTGCTAATCATCTAAAACTTAAATTCCAGTAGGAACAGCAATAACTATAGTTGCTGAAGCAAAATAAGCACGAGTATCAACATCTAATCCAATAGTGAATATATGGTGACCTCAAATAATAGAACCTATAAATCCAATTCCTAATATTGCATAAATTATTCCTAAATTACCAAATACCTCTTCTTTACCACTTTCATTTATAATAATTTGAGAAATTAATCCAAAACCAGGTAAAATTAAAATATTAACTTCTGGATGACCAAAAAATCAAAATAAATGTTGATATAATACAGGATCTCCTCCTCCTACAGGATCAAAAAAAGATGTATTAAAATCACGATCAAATAATAATATTGTAATAGCTCCTGCTAATACAGGTAAACGTAATAACAATCAAATTATTGTAATAAAAACAGATCAAGGAAATAAAGGTATTGTATCTAAATCTAAACTAAAATTTTTAATTAATATAATAGTTGGAATTAAATTTATAGCCCCTATATGTGAAGAAATACCAGATATATGTAAAGAAAAAATTGTAAAATCTGCAGAAGGAGAAGAATGAAAAATATAATTAGATAAAGGTGGATATACAGTTCAACCAGTTCCAGATATAAAATTAAAAATTCTTCTTGTTATTAATAATAATAAAGAAGGAGGTAATAATCAAAATCGAATATTATTTATTCGAGGAAATGATATATCAGGTGATCTTAATATTAATGGAATCAATCAATTACCAAATCCTCCAATTAAAAAAGGTATTACTATAAAAAAAAATTATTAAAAATGCATGGCTTGTAATTAAAGAATTATATAATTGATCATTATTTAAAAATATTCCAAGAATTCTTAATTCTATACGAATTAAAAATCTTAATGAAGAACAAATTATTCCAGACCATATAGCGAATATAAAATAAAGAATGCCAATATATTTATGATTTGTTGATATTAATCATTTAATTAAAATTTAAATTAAAAATTATTTTTATTTTTGAAAATTAATAGTTTTCATTTAACTTAAAATTTTTAGCATTAAAAATCTTAAATTTTTATTAATAAATTCGCAATTTATTTCTCTTATCAGACATAATACTTTAATTTTCAATTAATTATAGTTTAATAAAACATTAAATTTCAAATTCAAAATTATGTATATATATTAATTATTATTATATTTTATAACATATTTAATATAAATAATATTAGAATATTAAAACTTAAAAAAAATAACATTAAAAAATAAAATTTATAACTAAAAAAGATAAAAAATTTTTTTTATCAAAACTTATATTTATAAATAAAAATATAATAAATTTCATATAACAATATAAATAAACATTCCTAACAAATAAAATTATAAATCTAATTAATATATTCTATTCAATAATAAATATAAAATTTTTCATTAATAATCTTTTAATAATAAAATAAAAAAAAACTCGTATTATTGAATGAATTAATAGAATTAATATAAATAAGATAATTAAATTATTTTTATAATTTAATATAAAATTATTTAAATTATTATCTATAAATTTATATTTATATAATATAAATAATGATGTATAAATAATTAATATGTAAAATAATATTATTAAACAAAAATATTTTTCATTAATATATTAAATAATAATTATTAAATAATTTAATATTAAAGTTGAACATCAAATTATTTTTTTTATATTCATTAATTTTAATATGTAAATAGACAAACATATAATTCGAAGAATACCAAATAAAATTATATTATAATCTTATTTTAAAATTAAACAATAAAAATATAAACTAATAATCTTTATTAAAGTTGAAGATAGAAAAATACAATTTCAATTTATTAATTCATAAGATTTAATTATTAAAAAATGAAAAGGAAATGATCCTAATTTTATTATTAATGAAATAAGTAAAAAATAATTTAATAAATTTTTTAAATAAATTATTTCAACTAAATTAAGAAAATTTGTTACAAAAATTACTAATAAAATTCTAGAAATAATCGATATATGAAATATTGTTAAACTTGATAATTTATTTTCAGAATTTAAATTAATTGTTCTAATTCTAATAAATATCACAATTTCAGAAATAAATCATTTTAGAATAATATTTGATAATAATAAAAAAAGTATATACAAAATAAAAAATAAATATTTAAAATTTATAGATTTATTTTTTAAAATTAATTTATATAATTTAATCAAAATTAAATTATTCTATAATATATATATATATATATATATATATATATATATATATATATATATATATGTATTTATTTACTTTAATGTAAAAAAGCATATAAAATTTTGAATTTTAAAGAATTAATTATATTAAAAAATATAAATAATTAACCTATAATAAATTATTCTAGGTTTCATATCCATAAAAATATTTACAATACTAAATAATAGTTAACCTATAATAAATTATTCTAGGTTTTATATCCTTAAAAATATTTGCTATACTAAATAATAATTAACCTATAATAAATTATTGCAGGTTTTGTATCCTTAAAAATATTTACAATAATAAATAATAATTAACCTATAGTAAATTATTATAGGTTTTGAATACATAAAAATATTAATAATAATAAAATTTTTAATAAAATAGTAACTAACCAATAATAAATTATTGTAAGTTTTATTTCCTTAAAAATATTTACGATACCAAATAATAATTAACCTATAATAAATTATTATAGGTTTTGTATCCTTAAAAATATTGATAACATTAAAATTTTTACATAATAAATAAATATCATATAAAATATTTTAAAATTAAATTATTATAATTATATCTTATATAATTATATAATGAAACTATTAAACTTATATTTAATTAATTACAATTTAAACAAAATTATAATTATAATTAGAATTAGAATTTTAAATAAAATTATAATTCGACTATTAATTACAATTTAAATAAAATTATAATTCAGATGTTAATTAATTTAATTATATAACAATATATAAAATTTTTATAAATATTATAAAATTTATATATTATATATGATATAAAATATTAATTAATAATATATCCATAAATTATGAATATATGAGCTTAAATTTCGCTTATATAGCTTAAATTTAATATATATATATATTAATATGTAATTAAAAATAAAAGGAAAATTATTAATATATAATTAAATATAGTCACAATAAAATAAATATAGCCACGATACTAATTAAGGTGGGCGTCACTAAAACGTATACCAATTTATGTTGCTCAAAACAATGTTATACCCACGGTACAGCGGGTTATGTTCTCGGATGGTGAGGCATACGATAAAGAGTATGACGGTATGCCAATTGGTAACGTTCACAAACAGTTTGACGCTCTACTTTCCTATTCAAACCGAGAAATATGCACTAACTATTCACGTACATAGCAAAAACCGTTGTCGATCGTTAACAATATGTATACTACCATTCTTCTTCAAGAAGGCCTTGTCCTTCGTGAACCTAATCCGCGGTATCGAATATAACTTCGCGTTCAGAGAAATATATTAGTTTACACTTCAGTGACGGGCACCCTTATTTCGTGTATGAATTAGAAGATCGGGGGCTAAAGATTTCGACCACGTTAACACCGTCTTTGAGAGTCGATCAGTTAAGTCAATACCCTCGCCTATCCTGTATTCCCAAGAGTCAAACCAGGTAATCCGCGTTTAAGACTGCTGTACATTATTGGCATTGGGCACTCAATTTCACGGTATGGATACTAGTGAACAGAGTCAAAGGATTGTAGAACATTAACTATTGCTCTGTCGTCCGACTTTTTACAGCAGACATTATTTTCTGAGAAGCTAACCCCTGGTATTGAGATTATACCTTCGTGTTCAGAGAAGCAAATTAGTATACATTTCATTGACAGTTCATTAAATTCATTTATGAATTGTAATATCGATGGTCAAACCGTTCGAGGCCATTACCATCCCCCTTGAGAGTCGAACGTGCTAGATCAATAGCTTCACCTATCCCATCTTGCTTAGTGCTCATGGAAACAAAATAGTAGACACGTTAGAGAAGGACACGTTAATTTCATGTATGTATTAGTAAATCTAGCTTCTAACCGTTCGAGAAAGTTACCACCATCAGTGAGAGTCGAACAGCTAAGGCAGTAGCCTTAACCTCTCCAGTGATATCGAGTGCCAAACCTAGTATTCCAGGACAAAATGCGGTGAACAGTGTTGGCAATAGCTACCTTAACACACGGTATGAATTTTGAAGTAGAGTGTCGAATCGTCAGTGAATATTACCAATTGGTATTGTGTCAAACTTTTTGCGGAAGGCTCTCCCTTCCGAGAACCTAACCCTTGTATAAAGAGTATATCTTCCTGTTGAGAGAAACAAATTAGTATACATAGTAGTGACGGCACGATATTTTCAAGTATGTATGATATGATCGGAAGCAAGCCGTACTAGAACGTTACCACCAACTCTGAGAATCGCACATCTATGACAATAGCTTCACCTATGCCGTGATACCGAGAATCACGCCAGGTATGTCAGCTGTAAATCCGCTGTAGTGTAATAGTAATTGACACTTTGTTTCACGATATGCATACTAAAGTAGAGAATCATGACGATGGAGAAGGTTACAACTTGGAATGTAGTCAAACTTTTTGTCGAAAACCTTGCTTTCCAAGAATGTAACCCGCTGTAGCGAGAGACCAACTTAACGTTCACCTAACCAAATAATTGGGTATTATAGCAGATAGGACACCTTAATTTTATGTATGATTAAGCAGATCGAGATTCAAGCCGTTCGAGAACGTTACCACCTTCCTTATGGAGTCGCACATATAACACAATAACTTCTCCTATCCTGTGGCTTAGAGAGTCACACTAGGTATATCAGGAGTATATTCGCTGAAGAGTATTGGCAATGATCACCTTAATTTCCTGGTTTGAGTATTAAAGCGTGAAACCGCATGGGAACGTTACCAGTTGCTATAAAGTCAAACTTTTTACCGTGGACCTTACAAACCGAAAAACTATCCCAATGTATGGCGAGCATAACTTCGTGTATAGAGAATCACATTAGTATACATTATAGTCATGGCATCCTCAATTCATGTATGAACTAGGACGTTCAGGTTAAAAGAGTGAAGACCGTTAACCACATACTATGATATTTGAACAGCTATGCCAATAGCATCACATATCCTTGTTTCGAGGCTCATACCAGGTACTCCTGGAGTAAATCCGCTCAATATCATTAGCAATAGACGCCTCAGTTCACGGTTTGAACATTGAAGCAGACCGTCAAACCGTTGTAGAACGTTAACAATTGTTATTCAGTTAAACGTTACGAAGCCCGTAACTTCCGCGAACCTTGCCCGCTTCATTGACAGTATAACTTCGGGTTCAGAAGATCAAGCTGGTATACATGTTAGTGACGGGAACCATACTTTCTTCATAAATGTGAAAATCGAGGGTCAAATCGTTCGAGATCGATACCAACTTCTTTGAGATTCGAACGGCTAAGTCAATAGCTTCACCTACCCTGTGATTCGCTGAGTAAAACCAGTTATGCTGGGAGTAAATCCGCTGCACACTACTGACAATATATACCGTATTTCACGGTTTGAGTATTAAATCAGACCATCAAACCATTGTAGAACGTTTCCTATTGGTATAGAGTTAAACATTTTGCCGATAGACTTATGATCGGAGACGCTAACCCGCCGCTTCGAGGGAATACCTTCGTGGTCACAGGATCAAATTAGTAAACATTCAATTGAAGGCCAGTAGTTTCTCTTCTTCTGTGAGTCCGAAAGACAAAGCAGGTATTCCGACAGTATATAACTGTACACTATTGGCACCGGACACCTTAATTCGCGGTTTGAATATTAAGGTACAAAGTTTGTCACTTTTAGAACGATACCTATTGCTGTAATGTCGAAGTTTTACCGAAGACCATACCCTCCAAGAACCTAATCTTCTGCATCGAGAAGTAGAATATATTTATTTTGACCTTCATTATTATAAGTATATATTTCAGTGACGGCAAACTTAAATTCATGTAACGAATTAGAAGACCGACGGCCGAGCCGTTGGGAACGTAACCAATTGGTACAGAGTCAAACGCTTTACCGAAGACCTTAACCCTCCGATAAACTAGCCCGCAGTATCGAGAGTATAGCAGTTTGATGAAAGCAACGAATTAGCATACAGTTTACTGACGGTCAACTTAATTTCATGTATAAAACAGAAGATCGAGTGTCAAACCGTTTGGGTGCGTTATGACCGTCCTTGAGTGTCTAACGGCTAAACCAAAAGCTTCAATTATACTGCAATTCCGAGAGCCAAACCAGGTATGCCGAGAGTAAATCCATTGATAAGTATTTGCAATAGGACCCTTAATTCACGGTTTGAATATTAAGGTAGAGCGTCAAACGGCTGTAGAACGTTACCTATTTTTATACGGTCAAACTTGTGACCGATATCTTTACATTCGGCGAAACTAACCTACCGTTTCGAGACTATAACTTCTGTTCAGAGGACGAAATTAGTTTTCATTTTCGTGACGAGCACCATAAGTTCATGCATGAATTAGAAGATTGAGGGTCAGACCCTTCGAGATCGATCCCACGATCATTACGGGACGAACGGCTTACTTAATAGCTTCACCTATCCAGACATTTCGGTAATCATACAAGGTATGCCGGGGAGACAATCCGATGAACATTACTGGCAATAGACACATTAATTCACAGTATGAATGTCAAAGTAGAGTGTCAAATGTCGGCGAACAATGCCAATTCGTATTAAGTCATTCTTTTTACCGAATACCTATCCTTCCGAGAACAAATCCCGCAGTGCCGAGTGTCTTGATTATTGATGTAGGAATCAAATGAATCGACATACTAGCAGGCAGACACGACATTCTAGTGAATAAATATCAAAATCAAGAAACAATCCGATTGAGAACGTTACCACCTTCATTGAGGAGTCGAACGGTTTAGTAAATGCTTCACCTATCGTGTGGTTCTGACAGTAAAACCAGGTATTCTAGGAATAAATCCGCTGTGCAGAATCGGCATTAAAAACCCTACTTCTCGATCTAAATATTAAAGTACAGGTTCAAACAAATGTGAAACGTTACCTATTGGTATAGAGTCTATCCTCTCCCCGAAGGCCGTACCTTCCGAGAAGATAACCCGCTGTATCGAGAGGAGAATTTTGAGGTTCACAGAAAAAAAATCAGTTTTCGTTTCAGTGACGGGCACATTAACTTCATGTAGGAATTAGAAGTTCGTGGGTCAAACCACTCTAGAACGTTGCCACCTTCTGTTAGAGACGAACGGATAAGTCAATAGTTCCACCTATCCTGCGATTCCGATAGTCAAACTAGGTAATCCGAGAGTATAAACCGCTGAAGAGTATCGGAAATAGATACCTTAATCCGCGTAGTGAGGTGTTAAATACACCGTCACACTGTGTGAAACGTTTCTAATTGCCTATAAAGTCAAACGATTCAGAGGAAGCCTTACCGTCCAAGAAGGAATACCGCCGAATCAAGAGTATAGCTACGTGTTTCGGGAAGCACATTGGTAAACATTTTAGTGACGGGAACCTTAATTTCATTACGAGTAATAAGATCGAGGGTCAACACGTTCGAGATCGTTACCACCTTCTATGATAATCGAACGGCTGAGTCAATAGCTTCACTTATTTTTGTGATTCCGAAAGCCAAGCCTGTATTCCTGGAGTAAATGCGGTGAGCAGTATTGGCAATAGACTCCATAATTCACGATATGAATACTAAAGTAGAGCGTCCCACCGTATGAGAACGTTTCCAAATGGCACAACGACATACTCATTACCTGATACATTAACTCCCGAGAAACATAACCCGCTGCGGCGAGCGTATGTCTTCGTGTTCAGCGAAACAAATTCGTAGACATTTAAGTGACGATCACCTTAATTACATGTATGAATTAGAAGTTCGGGAGACGAACATTTCAATAACGTTATCACATTCTTTCAGAGTCGCAAGGCTACGTCTATAGCTTCACTTGTCCGGTGCTTCCGAGAGTCAAGCCTGGTACTCCAGGAGTAAATCCGCTGCACGGTATTGTCAGTAGAGACATTAATTCACGGTATGATTATAAGAGTAGGTGGTAAAGGCGAATCTGAATGTCACTCATTGATATAACGTCATACTCTTTATCGCATATCTTGCCTTCGGTGGTCAGATCTAGCTGTATCGTGGGCATAACTTCGTGTTCACAGATGCAAATTAGTAGAGATTTTAGTGGCGGCACTTTAATTTCATGTATGAGTTGAAGATAGAGTACCGAACCGTTTGAGATCGTTTCCACCTTCTATGAGAGTCGAAGGCTAAGTCAATAGCTTCACCTATCCTTTGCTTTGATTCCGAGGGTGAAACCGTGTATTCCGGAGTAAATCCGCAGAACAGTATTGGCATTAGACACCGTAATTCACAGCTTTATAATAAAGTAGAGTGTCACTCCAATTGAGGACGTTAATAATTTTTATAATGTCAAAAGTTATACTGAAGACCTGTCGCTCCGAACGTCTAATCCGCTGTATCGAAAGTGTAACATCGTGCTCAGAGGAACATGTTACTATACATTATCGAGGCGGGCACCATAATTTATGTATCAATTAGAAGGTAGAGGGTCAAGGCGTTCGAGAACGATACCACCATCCTTGAAATGTTAAACAATATGTCAATAGAATCACCTATCCTGCGATTCCGAGAGTCAAACTAGGTATTCGGGCAGAAAATTCGCGTTACTGTATGTCATTAGACATCCAATTGAACGTTATAAATATTGATGTACGGCAACAAATCGTTGTATATCGATACGAATTGGTATAGAGTAAAACCTTTTACAGAAGACCCTACCTTCGGAGGCGCTGAACCGCTGCATTGAGAGCATAGCTTCGTTTTCAGAAATAGAAACTGCTAAGTCAATAACTTCACCCATTCTGCGAACCGGAGAGGCAAACCAAGTATTCCGGGAGTAAATCCGCTGAACACTATTGGCAATGGTCACCGTAATTTACGGTTAGAATATTAAAATAGAGCGTCGCGCCGCTTTGGAACGCTCCCAATTGCAATAGAGTCAATCGGTTTACCAAGACGTCGCCTTCCGCGAACGTCACCAGCTTCATAGAGAGTATATCGTCGTGTTGAGAGAAAAAAGATGGTATGCATTTCTGTTACGTGCATCTTAACTTCGTGTATGAATTAGAAAGTCGAGTGTGAAACAGTGCGAGAACGTAATAACCATCTTTGAGAATCGAACGGCTGTACCATTAGCTACGCATATCCAGTGATTCCGAGAGACAAACCAGGAATTCCGGGATTTAATGTGCACGACAGAATTGGCAATGGACACCTTAATTCACGGCCTGGATATTAAGTTTGAGAGTCAAACCGTCGGAGGACATTACGATTTGGTATACGTAATTGCTTTAACTAATACCTTACCTTCCTGGAAACTCACCCGCTGTGGCGTGTGTCATGCTTAGGGCTCAGGGAAACAAATTAGTACTGATTTTATCAGACGGACACCATATATTCATATGTCAATAGGATGATCTCAGGGTCATTGCGTGGCGAGTATGTTACCATATTCTTCTATAGTCGAACGGCTAAGTCAATAGCTTCAATAATTTTACGATTTCGAGGGTAAAATGAGGCGTTCCGGTAGAAAATCTGTAGAATAGTATTGGCACCTGGCACTTTAAATTCACGGTGTGAACATGGATGTAGGGCGTCAATCCGTTATAGGACGTTACTAAGTGGTACGAAGTCAAACATTTTACAGAAAACCTTACCCTCCGAAAGCCCAACGGGATGTATCGAGAGTATAGGTTCGTGTTCACAGGATCAAATTAGTAAACATATTAGTGATGGGGAACTTAATTCCATTATCAATAAGATGATCGAGGATCGAACCCTTCGAGGACGCAACCACCCTCCTTGTGTGTCGAGCGGCTAAGTCAGTAAATTCACCTATACGGTGATTCCGTGGGCCGTGCCAGTTATTCCGGGAGAAAACTTCCAGAACAGAATTTGCAAAGGACACCTTAATACACGGTATAAATAAGAAAGTAGAGAGTCATGCCGTGAAAAAAGAACAAAAAGTCATATAATGTCATTCTTTCTACAGAATACGTTACCTACCGAGAAGCTAACACGCTGTAGCGTGTGTCCTGCTTAATGTTGAAGGAACCAAATTAGTAAACATTACAGTAGAAGCACACTGCTAGTTTTCAAATATGAAATAGTAGATTGAGTGTCAAACCGTCCGAGTTCAATACCACCTTCATTGAGATTCGAGCGGCTGAGTCAATAGCTTCATATACCCTGTGCTTCCAAGAATTATAGCAGCTATGCCAGAATTAAATCTAATAAACACTGTTGGCAACAAATACCATAATACACGAATAGAATATTATAGCAATCCGTCAGACCGTTGTAGAACGTAACGTATTGGTACAGAATCAAACACTTTATCGATAGTGAGAAGCTATCCCGCTGTATCCAGGGTATAACTTCGTGTTCAGAGAAACATATTTGTCGACATTTTAGTGACGGTCTCGTTATTTTCATGTATGAATTAGAAGATCAAGTGTGAAACCGTTCGAGCTCGTTACCACTTTCTTTGAGCGTCGAGCGGCAGTGTCAATAGCTTCACAAGTAGCTGTGATTCCGAGTGTCAAACCAGGTACTCCGGTAGTCTATCCGCTGTAAGGTATTGACAACAGAAGCACTAATTCGCGGTATGCATATTAGAGTAAAGCGTTCATTCGTTTAGGAAAGCAAGCAAATGGTATAATGTCAAACGTTTTACTGATGACCTTGATTTCCGAACGCATATCCAGCTGAACCGTGAGTATAACACCGTGTTCAGATGAACAAATTGGTATAAATTTTAGTGACGGGCACCATATTATCATGCACGAATAGAAAATTCGGAAGTCAATCCGTTTGAGGGCGTCACCACCATCTGTTATATTCAAAGGGCTGAGTCAATAGCTCCACCGCTGTGCTAGTAACCTAGTATCTAATCCGCTGAACAGTATTGGCAACACACACCTTAATCCATGCTTTGAATATTAAAGTAAAGCGTCACTCCATTTGAGAACGTTTCCAATGTGCATGAAGTCAAACGATTTACTGCAGACCATACCCACCGAATGTCTAATTCGCTGTATCGAGAGTATAACATCGTCATCAGAGGAACAAATTACTATACGTCATAGCGATAGGCACCTTAATTTGTGTATCAATTAGAAGACAGAGGGTCAAGCCGTTCGAGATCGATACCACCATCCTTGAGATGTGAATGAATATGTCAGTAGAATCACGTACTCTGCGATTCCGTGAGACAAATTTGGTACCCGAATGTAAATCCGCTGAAGATCATTGGCAATAAACACCTTCATTCACGGTATGAGTATTAAAGCAGTACGTCAACCCGTGGTAGAACGCTACCCATTGGTATGGAGACAAACCTTTCATCGAATGCCCTGCCATCCAGAAGCTAACCCGCCATATCGGGAGTATAACCTCGTGTTCACAGAAACAAATTAATACAAATTTTAGTGACGGGCACGTTCCTTTCATTTATGAAATAGAAGATTGAGTGTCAAATCGTTCGTGAGTGTCACCAACATTTTCGTGAGTCGAACGACTGCGTCATTGGCTTCAACTACACTTGTGATTCCGAGAGTCGAGCTCAGTCCAAGCTTAAGTCGAGCTTAATTTGGAAGAAAATCGACTGAACAGTATTGGCCATAAGCAACTTATATCACGGTATGAATGTTAAAGGACATCGTAGATCCGTTTGAGGACGTTACCAATTACTATAACGTCGTACTCCTTACCGGATACCTTAATTTCCGTGAACATAACTCGCTGTATCGTCGGCATACCTTCGTGTTCCGAGAATAAAATTAGTATACATTTTAGTGACGGACCCCTTAGTTTGATGTATGAATTAGTGGATCGAGCGTCAGACCGTTGGAGAGCGTTACCAATTGCTATAGAATCAAACGGTTCACCGAAATCCTTACCCTCCAAAAACATATCCCGCTGAATGTAGAGAATAGCTGCGTGTTCAGAGGAATTAACTGGTATACATTTTAGTGACGGTCATCTTAATTTCATATATAAAGCGGAAGATCCAGTATCAAAACGTTTCAGAACGTTACAATCTTCCTTGATTTTCGAACGGCAAAGTCAGTAACTTCTATCCCGTCACTACGAAAGTCAAACCAGGCCTTCCGGGAGTAATTCCACTTTTCAGTATTTACAATCGACACCTCAATTAACGATATGAAAATTAAAGTACAAAGACAAAACATTGTACAACGTTACCTGTTGGTATGGAGCCAAACTTTTTACCGAAGGCATTACCTTCCGTGGGACCTATCTCCCGGTACCGAGAGTATAACTTCCTGACCAGAAACATAAATTAGTACACATTTTTGCGACGGGCACATCAATCTCATGTTGGAATTGGATGACCGAGAGTAAAACCTACCGAGAACTTTACCACACTCTTTGAGAGTCGTACGGCTAAGTCAATAACTTCACATACATATTGATTCCGAAAGACAATCCAGATATGGCGGGAGTAAATTCGTTGTACAGTAGTGGCAAGAGACACCTTAATTCACGGCTTGATTATAAACGTAAAGCGTCAGTCAGACGGAGAACGTTACGTATTCGCGAAAATGCATTCTATAACCGAATACATTACCCTTCAAGAACAAATCCCGCGTTAGCGAACGTCTTGCTCAGTGCTCACGGAAACAATTTTGTACACATTTCAGCAGACGGATACTTTATTTTCCTGTGTGAATGGAACAATCCAGAGTCAAACATTCCGAGAACGATCCCACCTTCTGTGAGAGGCGAACGGCTATGTCAATTGCTTTACGTATTCTGTTATTCGTATGGTTAACGAGGTATTCCAGGAATAAGACAGCTGAAGAGTACTGGCGATAGACACCTCATTTCGCACTATGAATATTAAAGTAGTGTGTCATACCGTCGCCGAACACTACCCATTCGCATTAAGTCATTCTTTTTACCGAATACCTGACCTTCCGAGAACCTAACATGCTGTAGCGAGTGTCTTGCTTAGTGCGCACGGAAACAAATTCGTAGATATTTTTGAAGACGGACACTTCAATTTTAAGTATCAGTAGAATGATCAAGGTCAAACCATCCCAAAACGTTACCACCTTCTTGGTGAGTCGAACAGCTAAGTCAATAGCTCCACATATCCTGTGATGCCGAGAGTCAAACAATGTAATCTGAGACTAAATGCCCCGAACAGTATTGGCAATATACCCCATAGTTCACGGTATGAATGTTAAAGCAGACCGTCATATTGTTGAAGTATGTGACGTATTGCTATATTGTCAAACTTTCTATCGAAGCCTGAAAGAAGCTGATCCGCTGTTTCGAGATTATAACTTCGTGTTGATAGAAGCAGATTAGTACATATCTTAGTGACGGGCACCATAACTTCATGTATGAATTATAATATCAAGTGTCAAACCGATGGTGAACATTACCAACTTTCTTGAGACTCGAAAGGCTAAGTCGATATCTTCATCTCTCCTTGTGATTCCGAGAATCAAACCTGGTACTCCAGGCGTAAATCCGCTGAACAGTATTGGCAATAGAAACGTTAATTCACGGTATGAACATTAGGATACAGACGCAAACAGTTAAAGAACGTTACTAATTTGTATAACATCTTAACTTCATGCATGAATTAGAGGATCGAGGGTGAAACCGTTCAAGAAGGTTAGCACCTACTGTGATACAAACGGTTAAATCAATAGCTTCACCTATCCAACGCTTCTGAATGTCAAACCAGGTATTCCGGGAGTACATCCGCTGGAGAGTATTGGCAATTATCATCTTAATTCACGGCTTAAATATTAAAGTACGGCGTCAATCCGATCAAGAACGTTACCAACATGTTTGAGTGTCGATCGGCTAAGTCAATAGCTGCACTCATTCTGCGAATCACAGATTCAAACCTGGTATTCATAGAGTAAATCCGCTGAACAGTATTGCCAATGGACACTTCAGTTCGCGGTTTGAATAAATATGTAACGCGTCAAACCACTTTAGATCATTGCCAGCTTGTATAAAGGCAAACGCTTTTGCGAAAGCGTTACCATCCGCGAATCAATCCCGCCGCATCTATATTATAACTTCGTCTTTAGAGAAACTCATTAGTATACACTTTAGTGGCGGCACCTTAAATTCATGTATGAATTGGAATATTGATGGTCAAACCATTCGAGAACGATACCACCTTCTGCGAGACACGAACGGCTAAGTCAATAGCTACACCCCATCCTGCGATTCCGCGAGTTAAACCCGGTATTCCGCGAGTAAATCAGATGAATGTTATCGGCATTTGTCAGATCAATTCACGGTTTGAATATCACAGCAGAGTGCCAAATTGTGGTAGAACGTTACCTATTCGTATGGAGTCAGACTTTTTACCGGTGACCTTATCTTCCGAGAAGCCTAACCCACTGTAGGGAGTGTTTTGCTCAGTGGTCACGGAATTAAATCAGTTGACATTTTACCACACAGACAGCTCATTTTCATGTATGAACAGCAAAATGGAGAGCCTATCCGCACGAGAAAGATACAATCTTCTTTGCTACTCGCACAGCTACGTCACTAGCATAACCTATCCTGTGATTCCGAAATTTAAGCCAGGTATTCCTGGAGTACGATAACACACTTTAATTAACTCTATAAATATTAAAGTTGAGCGTCAATCCATTTGTAGAACGTTACACAGTTGTACGAGGACACCATCTAGAACCATGGCCTCACATTCCGAGATGCTAACTCGCTGCTTCGAGAGTATACCTTCGTATTCAGGGGAGGAATTAGCTTAGTCTTTAGTGACGACCACCATAATTTCATCTATCAATTAGATGATCGAGGGTCAAATCGTTCGAGAATGATACCGCCTTGTGTGTGATTCGAACGGACAAGTCTGTATTTTCACCTCACCTGTCATACCGAGAGTAAAACCAGGTATTTCTGGAATAGATCCGCGGTACAGTATTGGGCTAATACACACTATTGCACGGTATAAATATTAAAGTACAGAGTCAAACCGTTGAACAACGTTACGTGGTGCTATAGTGTCAGACTCTTTTCCTAATGCCTTTCCTTCCGAGACGCTAACCCTCTGTATCGTGAGTATAACTTCGTGTGCAGAGAAGCAAATTAGTACAAATTTTTGTGACGGGCACCTAAATTTCATGTACGAATTATAAACATTGAATGTCAAACCGTTCGGGAACGTTACCTGCTACCTTGAATGTCGAACGGATAAGTCAACAGCTTCAACTATCCTGTGATTCCTAGCGTAAAACGAGATACACCGAGACTAAATGCCCCGTTCAGTATTGGCAATACACACCATAGTTCAAGGTATGAATATTATGGCAGACCGACGAACTGTTGTAGAAGATTACCTATCTGTATAGTGCCAAACCTTTTACCGAAGGTATTACATTCCGAGAAGATAACCCGCGGTATCGAGAGTATAACTTCGTGGTCAGATAAATACATTAGTATAAACTTTAGTAATGATTATCATAATTTCATGTATGCATTAGAATATCGGAGGCCGAACTAATCGAAAACGTTACTATCGCCTTCATGGATCGCACAGCTAAGTCAACAGCTTCACCATCCTGTGCTGACAAGAGTCAAATCAGGTATTCCGAGAGCATGTCCGGTGAAAATTAATGGCAATAGGCACATCATTCCACGGTATGTATATTAAAGTAGAGAGACAAATCCTTGGATAACAATACCTATTCGTATCAAGTCCTCCTTTTTTCCGAATACCTTACCTTCTGTAAAAGAGACCCGCAGTACCGAGTGTATAGCTTCGTGTTCAGAGAAACGTATTAGTATACGTTTTAACGACGGGCACCTTATTTTCATGTATGAATAGCTGAGCCACGGGTAAAGCCTTTCTAGAAACTTAGAACTTTCTTTGAGAGTCGAACAGTTAGGTCAATAGCATCACCTATCCTGTGACTCCCAGTTTCAAACTAGACATTCCGGAAATAAAACCGCTGTACATTACTGGCAATGGACACTTTAAATCACAGTATGGATACCAAGGTAGAGATCCAAACCGTGTTTGAATATTACCAATGGATATAAAGTCATTCGTGTTATGGTATACCTTACCTTTCGAGAACGTAACCTGATGTAGGGAGTGTCTTGTTTCGTCTTCATAGAAACACATTAGTATGCATTTTTGTGACAGGCAGATCAATTTCATTTATGAACAAGAAGATGGAGAATCTAACCGTTCGAGAACGTTTCCACCCATATTCAGGGTCACACAGCTGATTCGATAGCTTCACATCTCCTGTGATTCCGAGGGTCAGACAAGGTCTTCTGGGAGTCAATCCACATGAAAGTATGAACAGCATACACGTTAGTTCACGGTATTAATATTAAAGCAGAGCGTCAAACCTTTATAGAATGTTACCTATTGGTATAATATCAAAATTTTTATGGAAAGCCTTATCCTCCGCGGTCAAAATCCGCATTATCGAGAGTATATCTTCTGGTGCAGGGAAACAAAGTAGTATACATTTGCCAGACGGTCACCTTATATTTCATGCATGAATTAGAAAGGCATGTGTTAAACCGAAAGACAGACCATATATTCTAGTAGTCAGTCCGCTGTACACTATTGGAAACGGACACCTTAATTCATTGTTTGAACATTTATGTAGATCGTGAAACCGTTAGAGAACGTTACCTATTGGTATGAAGTCTAACCTTTTATCGAAGACCATACTCTCCCTGAACCTATCCCGCTTTATCGCGAGTATAGTTTCGTCTTCGGAGACACAAATCAGTACACTGTTTAGTGACGACCACCTTGGTTATCCGTTCGTATTAGAAAATCGAGGGTCAGGCCGTTGGAGAACGTTTCCAACTTTCTTGAATGTCGCAAAGCTAAGTCAATAGCCACACCAACCCTGCGATACTGAAAGCCAAACCAGGTTTTCTTGGAGTAAATCCGCTGAACAGTATTGGCAATATTCACCATAATTCACGGCATGAGTATTCATGTAGGGAGTCAAACCGACGGAGAACACCACCAATGCGCATAAAGTCATTTCTTTTACCGAATACCATACCTTCCGAGAACCTAACCAGCTGTAGCGAGTGTCCTGCTTAATGTGCACGGAAACAGATTAGTAGACATTTTAGCTGACGAGCACCACATGTTTGTGTATAAATATCACCGTCGAGAGCCAAAGCGTTCCAGAACGTTACCATCTTCTGCGAGAGACGAAATGCGATGTGAATAGCTTCAGCTCCCCTGTGATTCTGAGAGGCAAACTAGGTATTCCGGAAGTAAATCCGATGGACAGAATGGGCAACAGACATCTCAGTTCACGGTTGGAGTATTAAAATCAGGCCGTGAAACCGTTATAGAACATTACATATAGGTGTAGTGTCGAATTCGTACAGAATGCCTTACCCTGCGAAAAACTATCCCGCTGTATCTGGTGCATAGCTCCGTGTTCAGAGGTACGGACTAGTATATATTTACTAACGAGCACCATAATTTTATGCGTGAACTATAATATCGAGTCCCAACTGATCGAGAACGTTACCACCTGCTGTGAGAGACGAAAAACTAAGTCAATGGCTTCACCTATCCTGTAGTTTGCAGATTCAATCCAGGTATTCCGGGAGAAAGTCCGCTGAAGAGTCTTGGCAATAAATACCTCAATTCGCGGAGTGTACATTAAAGTAGAGCGTCACACTGTGTGAGAAAGTTACTAATTGGTATAACGTCAAACGTTTCACAGAATACCTCATCGTCCGAGAAGCTAACCAGCCTTATCGAGAGTATAGCAACGTGTTTAGGGAAACACGTTAGTAAACATGTTAGTGATGGGGTCCTCAATTTCATTATGGATAAGAAGATCGAGGTTCAAACCGGTGGTGAAAGTTACCAACGCCTGTGAGGGACGAACGGTTAAGTCAATAGCCTTACATATATTGTGATTCCGAAAGGTACGCCAGATATTCCGGGAGTAAATGCGCAGTACAGAATTGCCAATAGACACCTCATTTCACGGCTTGAATATTAAGGCTGGGCGTCAAGCCGTTGTACAACATTACCTATTCGTGTAGGGTTAAACTTCATACAGAATGCCTTACCAACTTAAAAACTAACCCAATACATCGGGAGTATAACGTCGTGTTCAGAGGTACGAAATAGTATATATTTACTGTCGAGCACTTTAATTTCATGAATGAATTAGAAGATCGAGCGTCAAACCGCTCGAGATCTATACCACCTGGCTTGGCAGTCGAACGGCTTAAGCAACAGATTTCTTATCTTGCGATTCCGAGAGTGAAACCAGCGAAACCGGAAGTAAATCCATTATACAGTGTTTGCAATAGACACCCTAACTCACGGTTTAAAGAGCAGATAACATAGTCCATCCGATGCCGGACGCTATCTATTTGTATATAGTCAAACATCATACCGAAGGTCTTGCCTTTCAAAAACATAACCCACTGTGGCAAGTGTCTTGCTTAATGTACTCGGAAACATATTAGTAGACACATTAACCGACGCATACCTTATTTCCATATATGAATAGCAAAATCGAAAGTCAGACCTTTCGAGAACGGTACCACCTTCCTTGAGAGTTGCACAACTACGTCAGTAGTATTACCTATCCTTTGATTCCGAAATTGAAACCAGGTATTCCGGGAGTAAATGCACTGAACAGTATTAGGAAAGGAAACCTTCATTCACTGAATGCATTATAAAGTACAGTGTCAAACCGATGTAGAACGTACACATTGGTATGAAGATATCCATTTTAACGTTGGCCTTACCATCCTAGAAGCTAACCCACTCCACCTAGTGTATAGCTTCGTGCTTAGAGAAACACATTCGAATTCACTTTATTGACGGGCACCTTAATTTCAGGTATGAATCGCAAGATCGAGGTACAAACGGTCGAAAAACGTTCCCACCTTCTTCGAGCGTCGAACAGCTGAGTCAATAGGCACATCCATCATGCGATTCCGGGTGTACAACCAGGTATTCCCCGAGTAAATCCGCTGAACAGTATTGGCAATAGACGCCTTAATCACGGTTCGAATAGTAATACACAGAGTCGACGAGTCGTGGAACGATACCAATTAGTATAGAGTCAAACATTTCAAGGCCTTACACCCCGAGAACCTCACTCGTTGCATCGAAAGTATAACTTCTCGTAGAGTGAAGCAAATTAGTATACATCCTAGTGTCGCTCTCCTTAACTTCGTGTATAAATTAGAAGGTTGAGGGCCAAACCGCACGAAAACGTTGCTGCCGTCTGTGAGAGACGAACAGCTAGGTCTACAGATTCACCTATCCTGAGATTCCGAGAGTCATATCAGGTAATACGGGAATAAATTCGCTGATGCGTATTGGCATTTGACACCTTTATTCGCGGTATCAATATTAATTTAGGGTGTAAATCCGTTCAAGAAGATTACGAATTTCAATAAAGTCCTTCCTCTTACCGAATACATTACCTTCTGGGGACAAAACCCGCTGCATCGAGAGTATAACTTCGTGTTCAAAGAATCGTATTTAGACCCAATTTGGTCAGGGGCACCGTAAATTCATGTTCGAATAAGAATGTCGAGGGTTAAACCGATCGGCAACGTTAACACCTTCATTGAGGGTCGCAAACCTAAGGCAATATCTTCATCTATACTGTGATTCCGAGAGTAAAACCAAGTATTCCGGAGGTAAATCCGCTGATCAGTGTTGGCAATACACACGTTAATTGACGGTATGAATATTATAGTACAGTGTCAAACAGCTGTAGGATGATAACAATTTGTTTAAAGACAAACATTATACACACGGCCTTACCTTCCAAGAAGCCTATCCCGCTGTATCGAGAGTATAACCTCGTGGTCGTTGAAGCAGAATAGTGTACACTTTCGTGCCGAGCACATTAATTTCAAGTATTAATTAGATGGTCGAATCTCTTCGAGAATGATCACACCTTCTTTGAGAGACGAACGGCAAAGTCAATAGCTTCAACTGTACCGTGAATCTGAGAGCCAAACCAGCTATTCCGGGAGTAACTGCACTGGACACTACTGGCAATAGACGCTTTATTCACGGTTCGAATTTAAAGTAGATCGTCCAGCCGTTTGAGCACGTTATTAATTGGCATAAATTCGGACGCTTCCTGAAGATCTTACTCGCCCAGAAGCTACCTGGTTGTAACGAGAGTATAAATTAGTGTACAGGCATGCAGATTAGAATACATTTTAGTGACGACTTCCATAATTTCATGTATGAATTACAAAATCGTGGGTAGCACCGTTAAAGAACGATTCCACATCCTTCAGAGTCGAACGGAAAAGTCATGAGCTTCATCTGCCCTATGACTCCGTAAGTCTAACCACGTATTCCTGTTGCACCTTCACTGAAGAGTATTGGCAATAGACACGTTAATTGACGGTTTGAATAGTGTAGAATAGCGTCACACCGATTCAGAAAGATACCAATTCGTATAAAGTCAAACGCTACACCTTACCCTCCGGAAACAAAACCTGCTTTATCGAGTGCATAATAATGTCTCCAGAGGAAGAAGTTAATACACATTTTGGTGACGTGCACCTTAATTTCATGTAGGAAATAGCAGATCGAGGATATAACCGTTTGAGAGCTTTACCATCTTCTTTGAGGGTTGCACAGCTAAGTCCATAGCTCCACATATCCTGTGATTCCGAGAGTCAATCCTGATATTTCAGGAGTAAATACGCTCGACAGTATAGGCAATAGACACTTTAATTCACGGAATCATTATGTATTTACTATGTCAAGCCGATGTAGAACGTTACATACTGGAATAGAGTCAAATATTTACCGAGACGATTACCTGCCAAGACACAGACTCTCTGTATCGATAGTATATCCTCGAGTTCAGTGAAACACACTTGTAGACATTTCAGAGGCGGGAACCTAAATTTCTTCGACGAAACGGAATATCGAGGGTCAAATCTGTAGGGAATATGGCCACCTTCTTTGTGATTCGAAAGGCTAAGTCATCTCTCCTATCCTGTGACTTCGAGTGCCAAGACAGGCATTTCGGAAGGGAATCCGGTGATATGTATTGGCAATTGGGCCGCAAATTCACGGATTCAATATTATGGTAGTGTGTCAAACCGTTGTAAAACGTTACCTATTCATATACGAACAAACGGTAATTTTCGAGAATCCCAATCTGCTATTAGGGGTGCCGTCGCGGGGGGTTCACGGAAACAAAATAGTATACATTTTAGTGAAGGGCAAATTAATTTCAGGTATGAATTGGAAGATCGAGATTCCTGAGAGCCGAACAGCTAAGTCAATAGCTTCACTTATCCTGTGTTTGCACTAGTCAAACCAGGTATTCTGAGAGTATTTGCCCAGTACCGTATTGGCAATAGACATATTAATTCACTGTAAGAATACTAAAGCACAGTGTCAAACCGTTCTGGAACGTTAACACATTGTACGAAACAAATCTTATACCGGCGGCCTTTCCTTCCGTGAATTCTAACATGCTGGGTGGAGAGTATATCATAGTGAACACAAAAACAAACTAGTAATCATATTAGTGACGGATAGGTTAATTTCATCTCTGAATTAGAAGATCGACTGTCGAACCGTTCGAGACCGTTATCACCATTTTTTAATGTCGCACGTGCAGTGCTGAACAGTGTTGGCAGTACACACGTTAATTGACGGTATGAATATCATAGTACAGTGTCAAACAGCTGTAGGAAGATAACAAGGTATTCAGGTAGTCGATCCGCTATAAACTGTTGTCCATGGACACCTAAATTCATGGTTTGAGTATTAGAGTACAGAGTCAAACCGATGGAGAATGTTACCTATTAGTATAAAGTCATACTCCTCACCGGATACCACACCTTCCGAGAGCATAACCCGCAGTTTCGTGGGAACAACATCGGGTTCAGAGAAATAAATCAGTAGAAATTTTAGCAGACGCACACTTTAATTTCATGTATTGGTAAGAAAATCGATGGTCAAACCGCCCGAGAACGTTACCACCTTCGTTGGGAGTCGAACGCCTGAGTCAATAGCTTCACCTATAGTGTGGTTCTGAGAGTCAAACCAGCTACTCTGGGGTTCAATCCGCTGCACACTACTGGCAACGGACACCTTAGTTCACGGTATGAATATTATGGTAGAGCGTCAAACCTTTGTAGAAACTTACGTATTGGTATATAGTCAATCATTTTACCGAAGGCCGTAACTACAGAGAACCTCACACGTCTTATCGAAAGTGTAACTTCGTGATCAGAGTATCAAATTAGTAAACATTTTGTTGTCGGGGATCTCAGTTTCATTACGAATAAGAAGATCAAGGGTAAAACCGTTCGAGAAAGTGACCACATTCTCTGAGATTCAAACGGCTAAGTCAATAGCTTTATACATGCAGTGATTAAGAATATCATGTGAGATATTCCGGGAGTAAATGCTCTGTACAGTATTGGCAATACATATCTTAGTTCGCGTACTGAATATTATAATTGAACGTTACACCGTGTGAGAGCGATACGATTGCTGTAAGGTCAAACATATTTCGAAATACCTTACCTTCCACGAACTTCATCGGCTTCATCGAGAGAGTAACTTATTGTCATAAGAAGAAGTTAATATACATTTCAGGTACGGGCACCTTGGCGTTACCTATGAATTAGACGGTCGATGGTCAAGTCACTCGAGAACGTTGCCACCTTCTATGGAAGTCGAACGTCTAAGTCAATAGCTTCACCTATCCTGTGATTCCAATAGCCATATCAGTTATTACGGAAGTGAATACGCTGTACAATATTGGCAATAGACATCTTAATCCACTGTTTGACTACTAACATACAGCGACAAACCCATGCAGAACGTTACCTACTCGTATAAAGTCATTCTTTTGACCGAGTGTCTTACCTTTCTAGGACATAAACCGCTGTAGGAATTGTTATGCTTACTGTTCACGGAAATAAATTAGTAGACATTTCAGCGGATGGACGCCACATATTTGTGTATAAGTATCAGCATCGAGAGTCATCGCGTTCGAGATCGTTACCACCTTATATGAGAGTCGCACACAAAAATTAATGGCAACAGATTCACCTATCCTGCGATTCCGAGAGTCAAACCAAGTACTCCAGGAATGTATCTGCTGCGCAGTATTGATCATTGACACCTCAATTCACGATTCGAATATAAAAGTGGAGCGTATAACCGTAGTCAACTTTACCTGCTCCTATAGTATCGAAATCTTACCGAAGGCCGTACCTCCTGAATAGTCCAACTCGCTGAAGGGAGTGCCTTGCTTAGTGTTCATGTAAACTCATAAGTTGACATTTTATATGCTCACACCTTAATATCATGTATGAAATAGAAGATCGAGGGTCAAACCGTTCGAAAACGCTATGACCGTAGATGAGAATCGAACCGCTTTGTTAATAGCTTCACATATCCTATGATTCCTAGAGTCAAACCTGTCATTCTGGGCGTAAATCCGTTGAACATTAACCGCATAGGGCACCTTAATTCACGGATTTAATATTAAAGTAGGGCGTCAATCCTTTTGAAAACGTTACCTATTGCTGTATAGTCGAAATTTTACCGAAGCCCTTACATTCCGACAATCTGTCCCCCTATATATTGAGTATAACTTCGTGTTCGGAGAAGCAAATTGGTATAGACTTCAGTGACAGACACTTGAATTTCGGGAATGAATAAGAAGATCGAGAGTTACACCGTTCGAAAACGTTACCTCCTTCATTGACAATCGGATAGCTAAGGAAGCAGCTTCACCTATCTTGTGATTCCGAGAGTAAAACCAGTCTCATTACGGGAGCAAAACCACTGAATTATATAGGCATTTGACAATATTCCTTAAAATATGAACATATAACTAGGAAGTCAAACTGTCGGAGATGACTACCAGTTGGTATAGGGTCACTCTTTTCACCGAAGGCACTACCTTCCGAGATCATAACCCGCTGTATCCAGAGTAGAACTTCGTGTTTCGGGAAACACATTAGTATACATTTTATTGACGGCACACTAAATTCATGTACGGATTAGAATTTGGATGGTCAAACCTTTCGAGAACGTTACCACCACTTTTCACAGACGAACGGCTAGGTCAATAGTTTCACCTATCCTGTAATTCCGAGAGTGAAATCAGGTAATACGGGAGTAAACCCGTTGAAGTGTTTTGGCAATAGACACTATAATTAACGGTATGAATATTAAAGTGGAGCGTCAATCCGTGTGAGAACGTTAAAAATTCCTACAACGTCAATCGCATTTCCGAAGATTTTACCATCCATAAAACCAACCCGCTGTATCGAGAGTATAAAATCGCGTTCAGTGGGACGCAATAATATATGTTTTAGGGACGAGCACACTGATTTCATGTAGGAAGTAGCAGATCGACGTTCAAACCGTTCGAGACAATTAACACCTTCTCCGACATTCGAACATCTAGCTCAACAGCTTCAGGTATCCTGTGATTCCGAGAGTCAAACCAGGTATTCCAGGAGAGAATGTCCTGCAGAGTATTGGCGATACACACCATATTTCTCACTATGAATATTAAGGTAGGGCGTCAAACCGTTGTAGAACGATACCTACTGGCATTGTATTAAACTTTTTACCGGATAGCTTACCTTCCGAGGACCAAACTCGCTATAGCAAGGGTATAGCTTTGTGTTGAGGGAAACAAATTAATATAAATTTTAGTGACAGGCATCTTAATTTCGTGTATGAATTAGGAGATCGATGGTAAAGCAGCTCGTGAACATTACCACCCTCTGTGAGATTCGAACGGCTATGCCAATACCTTTACCTATCCTGTGATTCCTAGTATCAAATAAGTCATTATGGGAGGAAATCCGCTGAACAATATAGGCAATTGGCACGATAAATCACGGTTTGAACATTAAAGTGGAAAGACAAGCTGTAGGGCATCGGTACCAAATTGTATAGAGTCACTCTTTTTACAAAAGGACGTACCTTCCGAGAGCATAAGCCGCTCCATCGAGAGTATAACTTCGTATTCAGAGGTGAAAATTTATACCCAATTTTGTCGGGGGCACTTTAATTTCATGTATGAATAAGAAGATTGAGGGGCAAACAGTTCGAGCTCGTTACCACCTTCTTTTAGATTCGTGCTGCTGAGTCTATAGCTGCACCAGTAGTTGTGACTCCGAGAGTCAAACCTGGTAATCCGGGAGTTAATCCGCAGTATAGTATTGGCAGTATACACCTTAACTCATGGTATAGATAGTAATATACAGATTCGAACCATCCTAGATCGTTTCATACTGGGAAGACACTTTACCAGATTCCTTACTCTCCGAGAACCTACCCCGATGCTGCAAGTGTTTGGCTTAGTGTTCAATGAAACAAATTAGTAGACACTTTAGCAGATGGACAATTTAATTGCATGTACCAATAGGAAGGTGGATGGTAAAATCATCAGACAATACTATCACCCTTTTTGCAAGTCGCATGGCTAAGCCAATAGCCTCACTCATCATGCGATTCCATGAGACAAACCAGTTAAACCGCGAGTACATGCGCTGAAGGGTGTTGGCAATAGGCACCTTAATTGACGGTATGAATATTAAACTACATATCCAAACCGTTGTAGAACGTTACTTATTGCTATAGTGTAAAACTTTTCACAGAAGGCCTTGCCTTCAAGAAAGTAACCCGCTGTATCTTGAGTATAACATCGAGTTCAGAGGAGTTAATTAGTATACATTTTAGTGACGGGGGCCTTCTTTTCAGGTGTGTATTACAAGATCGATTACCAAATGAGTCGGGAACGTTGCCGCTTTCTTTGCCGGTCGAAAGGATAAGTCTGAATACATCCACCTATCCTGTTATGCCTCGATTCGAACCAGATATTCTGGGAGAAGATCCGCTGTACACTATTGGCCTTATACACTCCATTGCACGGAATAAGTATTAAGGTACACAGTCAAACCGTTGTAGGAAGATACGAATTGATAAAAAGTCATTCCTTTTAACCAAATCCTTACCCTCCGTGAATCCAACCCGCTGTAGCAAGTGTCTTGCTCTGTGTTCACGGAAACAAATTATTACTCCTATAATTTCGTTCCTTAATAGAAGCATTGAGGATGAAACCGCCCGAGAACATTACCACCGTCTACGGCAGCCCAACAGCTAAGTCACTAGCAT
Organism: Lasioglossum baleicum; assembly: GCF_051020765.1. Lineage (NCBI taxonomy): Eukaryota > Metazoa > Arthropoda > Insecta > Hymenoptera > Halictidae > Lasioglossum > Lasioglossum baleicum. The sequence continues at coordinate 15,446 of NW_027469993.1, read as the reverse complement.
GACCTACCGCTTGATTCCGAGGAACAGACCAGGTATTCCAGAAGTAAATGCGCTCTACTCCATTAGCAATGGACACCATAATTAATTGAACATTAAAGGCCGTTTGAGAACGTTACCAATTGTTTGAAGTCAAACGTTTTACCGAATACCTTACATTCTGAGATCAGAAGCCGCAGTACTGAGAATACTCCTTCCAGTTCAGAGATACAAATTTGTAGAAATTTTAGCAGGCGAACTACTTATTTTCATGCATGAATAGAAAAGTCGACAGTCAAACATTTCTAGAACGATCCCACCGTCTTTGAGGGACGAACGTAGTATTAATAGATTCACCTCCCCTGTTACACCGATAGTCCAACATGATATTCTGTGAGTCAATTCGCTGAACATTATTAGGAATAGACACCATAAATCACGCTTTGCATATTAAAGTATATAGTGAAGCCATTTGGGACCGTCACATATTGTTATAAAGTCAACCCCTTTACCGGAGACCTTACCGCTCGAGAAGCTAAATCGCTGTACCGAGACTGTAGCCTTGTGTTTAGGGAAACACATTGGTATACATTTTATTGACGGTTCATTAAATTCATGTATGAATTAAAATATCGATCAATTGAGAATCGAACCGCATAGGTAATAGCTTCACGTAAGCTATGATTCCGAGTCTCAAACCAGGTACTCCGGGCCTATATCCGCTCAACAGTAATGGCATTAGACACGATAATTCACGGATTTAATATTAAAGTAGGGCGTCAATCCTTTTGAGATCGTCACATATTGCTATATACGCGATATGTTATCGAAGGCCTTACCTTCCGAGAAGCTAACCCGCTGTATCAACAGCATAACTTCGTGTTCGGAGAAGCAAATCAGTATCCAATTTGGTCATTGGCACTTTATTTTCATGTATGAATTGCAAGGTCGTGGGTTAAACCTTGCCGGAACGTTACCACCATCCTCGAGATTCGAACGGCTGAGACAATAGCTTCCCCTATCTTGTGATTCCGAGAGACAAGCCATGTATTTCTGGAGAAATTTGCAGATCAGTATGGGTACTAAACACACTATTTCACGGTATGGATGTGAGAGTAAAACGTCAATCCATTGTAGAACGTTACCTATTGGTATAATGTCAAACTTTGATCACACGGCCTGACCATACGAGAATTTAACCCGCCGCATCGAGAGTATAGCTTTGTGTACAGAGAAACATGTTATTATACAATACATTCTCGGGCACCTTAATTTCACGTATTGATTAGAAAATCTAGAATCTAGCCGTTCTAAAACGTTATCTCCCTCCTCGAGGACCGCACGGCTAAGTCAATTGCTACACCTTTCCTGTGATTCCGAGTGCCGAACGAGGTATGCCCGGAGTGAATCCACTGAACAGTATTGGCAATGGACATTTTAATTCTCGGCTCGATGATTAAAATACAGAGCCAAAGCAATTGAGAACGATACAAATGTGTATCGAGCCAACATTTTACGGAAAGCCTTACCTGAAGTGAATCTAACCCGCTGTATCTAGAGTATAATATCGTGTTCAGTGGAACAAATTACTATAAATTTTAGTGACGGGCACCTTAATATCATGAATGAATTCTATGATCGATGGTCAAACCGTACGGGAACGTTACGATATGATTTGAGAGTTGGACGGCTATTTCAATAGCTTCACCTACCCTGCGATTCCGTCGGTGAATGCTAGTATTCCGGGTGTATATCCGCAGTACTGTAATGGCAATGTATACCATAATCCACAGTATAAAGGATAAAGTATAAAGTCAAACAGTTCGAGAACGTTTCGAATTGGAATAAAATGAGCATTTTACCGGTGACCTTACTCTCCGCGAACCCAACTCCCTGTATCGGGAGCATAACACCGTGTTCAGAGAAACACATTGATTTGCGCTATAGTGACGGACACCTTAATTTCATGTACGAACTAGCAGATCAAGGGGACAAACCGTTCGAGAAAGTAACCACCTTTTTCGACAGTGGGACAGATACGTCAATAGCTTCACCTATCCAGTTATTCGACGTGTCCAACCAGGTATTCCAAGAGAAAATCCGCTGATCAGAATAGGCAATTCACACGTTAATTCTAGAGCGCCAAACCGTTTGAGAGCATTGCCAATTGGCATAAAGTCAATTACTTTACGGATAGCCTTACCTTCGGAGAAACTAAGCAGCGGTTTGCAAGTATAACGTCGTGAGCAGAGAAAGAAATTAATATTCATTTCAGTGACAGGCACCATAGCGTTATCTCTGAATTATAAGCTCAATGGTAAAACCACATGAGAACGAAGCCACCTTCTGTGACAGACGAACGACTATGTCAATAGCTTGACCAATCCTGTGTTTCCGAGGGTCAAACCAACTATTCCGGAAGTAAATCCGCTGAACAATAATGGCAATAGAGATCTTACTCCACGGTTTGAATATTAAAATAGAGCGCCACTCCGTTAGATATGGTAGCAGTTTCTACAAGTCAAGCTCTTCAGCGAAAGTCTTACCGTCCCAAGAGCTAACCGCCGTATCGATAGCATTACTTGGTGGCTAGAGAAACACGTTAGTATAAATTTTAGTGACAGCACATTAAGGTCATGTATGAATTAGAATATCGACGTTCGAAGCGTTTGAGAACATTACCACACTCTTTGAGTGTCGAACGGCAAGGTCAATATCCTGATCCTATCCTGTGATTCCGAGAGTCACACTAGGCATTCCGGGAGTAAATCCGCCGTACAGGATTGGCATAAGATACCCGAATTCACGGTATGAAGTACAGAGTCAAACCGCTGTAGAACGTTACCTATTCTTAAAGAGATAACTTCTTACAGATGACCATACATACCGAGATGTTAATCCGCACTATCGAGGGTATGACTTCGTGTTCATAGAAGCAAATTAGTGCACATTATAGTGACGGACACCTTAACTCCATGTATGAATTAGAAGGTAGAGTGTCATATCGTTCTGTAGCGTTACCAGCGTCTGTCAGACAAGAGCGGCGATGACAACAGCTTCACCTAACCAGTGATTCCAAAAGTCTGACCAGGTGTCCCGGGAGCGAATCCGCTGATCAATATCGCCAATAAGCACCTTAAATCATGGATTGGATATTAAAAGAGAGAGTCAAACCAATTGAGAGCGTTGTTAATTGGTAGAAAGTCAAACGTTTTGTAGAAGACCTTACCATCCGCGACCTTCACCGGCTATAACAAGCATATAGCATCGTGATCAGAGAAAGAAATTAATTTTAATCTCAGTGACGGACACCACCACTTCACGTATGAATTAGAAGGTCGTGTATCAAGCCGCTCGAGATCGTTGCCAATGGGAACAGAGTCATTCTTTTCTCCGAATACATTTCCTTCCGCGAATCTGACATGTGTATGTGTATTTTGTTTAGAGTGCACAGAACAAACAAGTAGATATTTCAGCAGATGGGCACGTTATTTTCTTGTATGAATAGCAAAATGGAGAGTCATACCGTTCGAGAACGTTGCTACCATCTTTGAGAGTCGCACAGCTATGTGAGTAGCTTCACCAATGCTTTCATTCCAAGAGTCGAGCCAGTCAATCCTGGAGTAAATACGCTATACTGCCGAGTCCACAGACTCCTTCATTCGCGTATTGATAATGAAAGTAGAGAGTTAAACCGTGTGTGACCATTATCAGTTAATATAAAGTCATTCTTTTTACGGACTACCTGACATTACGAGAATCTAGCCTGCTGTAGGGCGTGGCTTGCTACGTATTCAGAGAAACAAATTAGCACTTACTTTAGTGACGCGCACCTCAATTTCATGCATGGACAGGAAGATCGAGACCCAAACCTTTCGAGAACGTTACCACCTATATTCAGAGTAAAACAGCTGAGTCAATGGTTTCATCTATCCTGTGATTGCGAGGATCAGATCTGGTCATCTGGGAGTCAATCCACATTGCAGTATTACCAGTATACACGTTAGTTCACAGTATTAATATTAAAGCAGAGTGTCAAACCTGTCGAGAATGGAACCTATTGGTATAGTGTCAAACATTTTGCAGAAGGCCTCACCCACAGAGAAACAAACACGCTATATTGAGAGTATAACTTCGTGTTCAGAGAAGCAAATTAGTATATATTTTAGTGACGGGCACCATAACCTCATGTATAAAATATAAAGATCAAGGGTCAAGCCGATCGAGATCGTTACCACCTCGTTTGGGCGTCGATCAGCTTAATCAATAGCTTCATTTGTCTTGTGATTCCGAGAATGAAATGAGTGAGTCCGGAAGTAAATCCATTATACAGTATTAGCAATAGACACCTTAACTCACGGTTTAAATAGCAAAGTCCAGTGTCAATACGTTCCAGTACGTCACCGATATGTATACAGTCAAACATTTTACAGAAATGGTTACCTTCCAAAAACATAACCCGCCGTCGCTAGTGTCTTGTATAGTGTACTTGGAAACAAATCAGTAGACACTTTAACAGAGGCAAACCTCATTTCGTTATATGAATAGCAAAATCGAAAGTCGGACCGTTCTAGAACGGTTCCAACTTCCTCGAGATTTGCACAGCTACGTCAATAGCATCAGCTATCCTGTGATTCCAAGGGCCGTGCGAGATATTCCTAGATCGAATGTGTTGTACAGAATTGGCAATACACACCGCAATTCACGGTTTGAATATTAAAGCCGGCCGACAAGCCGTTCTATAACAATACCTATAGGAGTACGGTGAAACTTCTTACATAATGCTTCACTCTCCGAAGAATTAACCCGCTGTATCGTGGGTATATCTTCGGGTTCAGAGATCGAGGGTCAAAGCGATCGAGAACGTTACCACCTTCTGTGAGAGACAAAGAGCTGAGTCAGTAGCTACTCCTATTTGGAGTTTCGGAGCGTCAAACCAGATATTCCTGTAGTAAATCTGCTGAAAGGGCGTCCCAATAAATACAATCATTCACTGTGCGAATATTAAAGCAGATCGACAAACCGATTCAGATCATTCGCAATTGGTATGAATTCCAACACTTTACCGATGGCCTTACCTTTCGGGGAAGCTACCGCGACGTATGGAGGGTATTACTTCCTGTTCAGAGAAAGATATTAGTCTTCATTTCAGTGACGGGCACATTAACTTCAAGTATGAATTAGAGTATCCATGGACAAACCATTCGAGAACTTTACCACTCTCTTTGAGAGTCGAAATGCTAGATCAAAAGCTCACCAATCCTGTGACTTCGAGAGCCAAATCAGGTAATACGAGTGTAAATCTGCTGAAAAGTTTCGCAATATACACCTTAATTGACAGTATGAATATTAAACTACAGTGTCGATCCGTTGTAGAACGATACACATTGGTATGAAGGCATCCTCATGATCGAAGACCTTACCTTCCGAGAAGCAAACCCGCTGTATCGAGAGTATATCTTCGCGTTCGAAGAAATAAATTAGTCATCATTCCAGTGACGGGAACCTTAACTCCATGTATGAATTAGAAGGTGAAGTGTCAAACCGTTCGATAATGTTACCTGCGTCTGTGAGAGAAGAGCGGCAACGTCAGTAGCTTCACCTATCTAGTGATTCCGAAAGTCTAACAAGGTATTTCGGGAGCAAATTCGCTGAATTGTATTGCCAATACACACTTAAATACAGAGTTTCAATGTTTTGGTAGATCGTCAATCCGCTTGGGAACGTTAACAATTGCTATAAAGACATACGTCTTACCAAAAGCATTGCGGCCCGTGTATCTAACCCGCACAGTCGAGAGTGTTACTTCCGTGTTTAAAGAAGCACACTAGTATACATTTTAGTGACGGGCAGCTTAATATGATATATGAACTAGAACATCGCGTGTCAAACCGTTCGAGAAACGATACCACCTTCTTCGAGAGTCGAACGGCCATGTCAATAGCTTGAACTATCCTGTGTTTCGGAGAGATAAACCATGTATAACAGGAGTTAATCCGCAGAACTGCATTAGATTTCGACAGCCTACTTCAGGGTATAGAAGGTTTAGGTATATAGGCATACCGCAGTAAAACGTTACCTATTGGTGTAGTGTCAAACTTTCTGCCGAAAGCAGAGTCAATCCATTGAAGAACATATCCAACTGTTATAATGTCATACCCTTTATCGTATACCTTACTTTTACGGGAACGTAACCCGCCGTATCGTGTATCTTAACTTCGCGTTAAGAGGAACAAATTAGTAAGCATTTTAGTGACGGGCACCATATTATCATGCATGAATAGGAAATTCCAAGCTCAAACCGTTCGAGAGCGCTACAAAACCATCTTTGAGATTCAACCGGCTAAGTCAATAGCTTCACCTATCCTGTGATTCCGAGAGTCATATCACATAATACGGGAATAAATACGCTGAAGAGTATTGGTAATTGACACCTTAATTCACGGAATGAATAATATTGTAGGGAGTAAGACCGTCGGAGAATATTACCAATTCGAATAAAGTATTTCTGTTACCGAATAACATTACCTTCCGAGAACATAATCCGCTGTATTGACAGTATAACATCGTGATCAGAGACACAAATTAGTATACATTATAGTAACGGGCACCTTGATTTCATGTATCAATTACAAGATCTCGTGTCAAACCGCTCGAGAACATTACCAACCACCTACTTTGAGACACGAACGGCTGAGTCAATAGCTTTCCCTTTTCTTTGTGATTCCGGGAATCAAACCTGGTATTGACTCGCTGTATCGTGGGTATAACATAGTGTTCAGCGGAACAAATTAGTAAACGTTTAGTCACGCGAACCTTAATTTCATTTATGAATAGGAAGATCAATGTTACACCGTTTGAGAACGTTACCACCTACTTTGAGAGACGCACATCTCAATCAATAGCTTCACTCATCCCGTGATTCCGAGAGTCAAACCAGGTACTTCGGAAGTGAATCCGCCGGAGAGTATTGGCAATAGGCACAATAATTCGCGGTATGAATAATACAGTGGAGAGTGAGACGTTCGGAGAACATTGCCAATTTGTATGAGGTCATCTTAGTGGCGGCACCTTAATTTCGTGTATAAATTAGATGACCGAAGGTGAAATAGTTCGAGAATAATACCACCCACGTTGAAATTCGAAACGCTAAGCAAATAGCTTCACCTTCTCTTGTAATTCCGTGAACCATTGCACGTATTCCTGGAGTGAATCCGTTGAGCAGTACGGGCAATAAACGCCTTCATTCATGGTTTGAATTATAACGTAGCGCGTCAAACCTCTCAGAGGATCGAGTTAACACTCCTTTTAGGCCCGGGCACTTTAATATCATGTGCGAAGTAGAAGATTGTGCGTCAAACCTATCGAGATCGATACCACCTTCTCCGTGAGTCGAACGCCTACGTGAATAGCTTCACATATCCTGTGATTCCGAAAGTAAATCCAGGTCATTCCGGAGGAAATCCGCTGAAATGTCGTGACAATAGACTCCGGAATTCACGCTTTCGTCATTAAAGCAGAGAGTTAAACCATCGGAGATCATTATCAATTGCTATACAGTCAAGCCTTTATCTGAAGGCCTTAACTTCCGAGAAGCCAACCCGCTGTATAGAGAGTATAACTTCGTATTCAGGGAAGCAAACTAGTACACATTTTAGCCACGGTAACCTTTATTTCAGGTATGAACTACAAACATCGACGTTCGAACCGTTCGAGATCGGTACCGCCATCATTGAGAGTCGAACGGCAAGGTCAATATCCTCGCCAATACTTTCATTTCGAGAGACAAAAACAGGTACTCCGGGAGTAAATCCGCTAATGAGGAAATGGCAATTGACACCTTAATTCACGGCATGAATATTAGTGAAGTGACTCAAACTGTTGAGGACATTACCAATTGGTATGAAGGCATTCTTTTTCCCGAATGCCTACCCTTCGAGAACCTAGCGCGCAGTATCGGGAGAATAACTTGGTGATAGAGGGATCAAATTATTAATCATTTCAGTGGTGGGCATCTTAGTTAATGTATGAATTGGAAGGTCGATGTTCAAACCGTTCGAGAACGAAACTACCTTACTTGAGAGTCGAACGGCTGAATCCGTAGCTTCATCCTCTCCTGCTATTCTAAGAGTCAAACCAGGTATTCCTGGAGTAAATCCCCAGTACAGTATTAGAAATAGACATCTTAATTCACAGTCCTCAATATTAAAGTACTGAGGCGAACCATTCTAGAGCACTACATACTTGTATAGGATCAACACTTCTACCGAAGGCTTTACTTTCCGCTCACCTATCCAGCTGTATCGAAAGTATACATTCTGGATCACAGAAGAAAATTAGTAAACATTTGGAGACGCGCACCTTAATTTCATGTATGAATAATGAGACCGAGTGTCAAGCCGCTGGGGAGCGTTACCATCGTCCCTGGGAGATGAACTGCAACGTGAACTGCTTCACATATCCTGCAATTCCGATAGTCAGAACAGGTAATACGGGAGTAATCCGCTTAAGCGTATTGCCAATTGACACATTAATTCACGGTTTGAATATTAAAGCAGAGCGACAACCGCAAGAGATCATTTCCAATTGGTATAAAGTCAAACCTTTTATATCTGACCTTTCCGTTGTGACGCCAGCCAAAATCCAGCCAAAGCATCACCGTGTGATGCAGCCATAATCCAGCCTACGCATCACCGGAAACCGCCCAGAATATAACCGTAGCATAATTTGCCAAAATTCAGCCACTGCAATGCCGGAAACCGGTCAGATATCAACCGTAGCAAAATTAGCAATAACAAGCCAACACATGAAAACAACAACATCCTGAAAACATACGTTAAATATTTAATAGCATTCAATATCTGAATTACACTTATATTACGGAATAAGTATTAATATAGGAAACCTAGTTTCATCTAGAAAGATCTCTTCACCAAGGTTGATGATCCGTCCCTGAATATTTTAGTTTAATATTTGTCACGAATTTCCCGGTAACACCGCCCGAAAGCATTACGCGCTGCATCGAGGTATAGCAAGGTGCTCAGGGTGCAATAGAGTATACATTTTAGTCTCGGGCATCTTAATTTCATGTATGAACAAGAAGCTCTCAGTCAAACCGATCGATTCCGATGCAACCTTCCTTGGGAGTCAAACGGCTAAGTGAGTACCTACACCGATCCTGTTATTTCCGACAGTCAAACCAGTGGATAACTTCGTGTTCTGAGACCGAAATTGGTATCCATTTCAGTGACGGGCACCTTATCGGCTCTACACAAATTGGTAATATTGACCGATGGTTTGACGACTTGCTTTCATATTCGGACCGTGCACTAAGGTGTCTGTTGCCAATAGAGCACGGCGGATTGACAACTGGCATACCTGGTTTGCCTATCCGAACAGCAGGATAGGTGAAGCTATTAACGTAGCTGTTCGTCACTCATAGAATGTGATAGCGATCTCGGATGAGTCACTAAAATGTATACTAGGTCGTACATCTCAGCACGGTGCAATTCTCGTCTCACAGGAGGTGGTAACCTTCTAGAACGGTTTCACACTCGATCCTCTAATTCGTACATGACGTTAGGGTGCCCATCGCTGAAGTGGAGACTGTTTTCTGCCTGCAATCACGAACTTATACTCTAGATACAGCGGGTTGGTTTTTCTGGGGTATGGTCTCCGGTAGAACGTTTGACTTTATCGGAACTGGTAACTATCTCAATCAGATTGACGCTCCGCATCAAGAATCAAACCGTAAATTAAGGTGCCTTTTGCCAATACTTTTCAGCGGATTTACATCCGGAAAACCTAGTTCAGGGTAGGAGTCACAGATGCGCGGAGCTATTGACTTAGCTGTGCGGCTCTTAAGAAAAGTGGTAACGTTTCTCGAACGGTTTGACTCTCGATCTGCTTATTCATTCACAAAATTAAGTTGTCCTATCTGCTACAATGCCCGCTTACTTGTTTAGGTAAACATTTAGTTAGTCTCTCGCTACAGCGGGTAACATTCTCGGAAGGTAAGGCCTGCGGTGTAGTGCCACTATACCATTTGGTAACGATCACTGACAGTTTGTCTTTCTGTCTTAATGCTCAAACCGTAAATTATCGTCCCAATTGCCTGTAGAACACAGCGGATTTTCTCCCGGTGTACCTGGTTTGACTCTCCATATCGCAGGATCCGTGATGCTATTGGCCTAACCTTGCGACACTAAAGGTAGTTGGTAACGTTCTCCAAAGGCTTGACTCTTATCTTCTAATTCATAATGGTGCCCATCACTAAACTGAATACTAATTGGCCGGTCTGAACACGATGTTATACTCATCATACGGCGGGTTAGCTTCTCGGACAGTAAGGCCTCCGGTAAAAAGTTTGACGCAATATCAATTCGTAACATCCGACAACGGTTTGGACTATGGAGTTAAATACATATACCGTGAAATAGGGAGTATGATGCCAATACTGTACAGCCGAGTTACTCCCAGAATACCTGGTTTGACTCCCCGAATCACAGGGTAGATGAAACTATTGATTTAGCCGTTCGTCTCTTACAGAAGGCGGTAACGATGTCGAACGCCGTCACTTCCGATGTCGATATTTACACAGAGACATGTGGTGCTCGTCCCGTAAAACTGTCAACTTATTTTTTTCCGCGCAACATTATTCAGACGACTCTCTACAGCGGGATAGGATCTCGGGAAGAATGGTATTCGGTAGAAGCAATGACTTTATGAGCATCGGTAACGTTCTTCGTCGGTTTTCCTCCCTACATTAATATTCATACCGTAAAGTAAGCGTCATCTGCCAATTCTGTTAAGCGGATTTACTTCCGGATTAGCAAGTTTGTCTCTCGGAATCACATGATTGGTGAGGCTAATTAGCATAGCCATGCGACTGTCAAAAGCAGTGTTAACATCCTCGGACGATTTGATCCTTCGTCTTCCTATTGATACATGCAATTAAAGTGTCAATCTGCTATAGTGTCTACTAATTTGTTTCATTGAATACTGTGCAAGACACTTGCTGCAGCGGGATATGTCTCGGAGGGTAGGGAACCGGGTAAAATGTTTGACCCTGAACCCAGTAGGTATCGTTCTACGATGGTTCGAATCTGTATGTTTGCAATTATACCGTATGTTTGTGTGTCTATTGGCAATATAATACTGCGGATAGACTCTCGGAATTCCTGGTCTGACTCTCAGAATTACAGGGATGGTGAGGCTATTGACTTATGAGTACGACTCTCATAAAGGTGCATAACGTTCTCGAGCAGCTTGACACTGGATTTGGCTATCCATACGTGAAACTGAAGTGCCCGTCTGTTGAAAAGTCTACTCATTTGTTTCTGTGAACACTAAGCTAGACACTCGCTAGAGCGGGATAGGTTTCTCGAAGGTATGGTTTTGGGTAGGAAGAGTTACTTTGTTTCAAATCACACATCGTTCTCCTCCGGCGGTTTGACCCGTGTACCTAAATAGTTATACCGTGAATTAAGGTACCTTTTGCCAATATCCTTCAGCGTATGTACTCCCTGAATACTGGGATTGTCTCTCGCGAGCACATAATAGCTGAAACAACAGACTTGACCTTTCGAATCTTACAGTAATCGCAACGTTCTCGAACGGTTTGACGCTCGATCTTCTTATTCATACACGAGGATAAGGTGCCCGTCACTGAAATGAACACCAATTTCTCTCTAGGAATACGTAGTTATACTGTCGATACAGCTGGTTACGTTCGCGAAAATTTTGGCCCTCATTGTAAAGTGTGACCCTCTATCAATAGGTAACCTTCTGCAACGGTTTGTCTCTGTACGTTGCCAATACTGTTGCCAATACTGTTCAGCGCACTTACTCTCGTAGTACCTGGTTTGACTTTAGCAATCACAGGGTAGGTGAAGCTATTGACTTAGGAGTTCGACTCAAAAAGTAGGTGGTTACATTCTCGTACGGTTTGACCATCGACCTTCCTATTGACACATGAAATTAAAGTGTGCGTCTACTAAGATGTCGACTTATTTGTTTCTATTAGCACGATGTTATTCTCTCGGTACAGCGGAATAGGTTCTCGTGATGTCCCGGTCTTGGGTACAAAGTTTGGCGCTATAACAATTCATAATGCTCTCAGACGGTTCAACCGCTAATCTATGATCAAACCTTGAATTGAGGAATCTATCGCCACTGAAGTTCAGCAAATTTACTACCGGAATGCATGGAGTCACTTTCGGAATCACTAGATAGCCGTAGCAACTGACTTATCCGTTTGACTCTCAACGAGGCTGCAACGTTCACGAACTTTTTGACACTTGAACTTTGAAATCAATCATGGAATTAATGTAGCCGTCACTAAAATTTATAGTAATCGGTTCCACTGGACACGATGGTATACTCTCGATACAGCGGGTTAGGTCCTCGGAAGGCAAGATCTTCGGTATCACTTTTGATTTAACACAAATTTGTATCTATCTCGAACGGTTAATCTCCCTACTTTAATATTCATACCGCAAATTAAAGTGCCTACTTCGAACACTTTTTAGTGGATTGTTCCCGGCAATGATGGTCTGACTCTCTAAATCACAGGATAGGTGATGCTGTTGACTTCGGCGTTCCGTGAACAAAGAGGTGGGTATCGTTCTGGGGCGGTTTGACCCTCGATAATCCAATTCTTATATGAAATTAAAGTGACCGACACTAAAGTACATACTATATTGCTTCTCTGAGCACGACGTTGTGCTCTCTATACAGCAGGATGGCTTTTCTGAAGGATAGGTATCCAGTAAGAAGAATGATTTTATACAAAATTTGTAATGTTGACTGAAGGTTTGACGGCCTGCTTTCATATTCAAACCGCGATTTAATGTGTCTATTGCCAATTCCGATCAGCGGACTTACTCCCGCTGTACCTGGTGAAACTTTCGGTGTCACAGGATATGTGATGCTGTTGACTCATTTGTGCGATGCACAAAAAAGGTGATAACGTTCTCGGACTGTTTGCACTCGATTTTCGTCTATATGCACAAAAACAATGTGTCCGTCTACCAAAATGTCAACTGACTTGATCACGTGAAAATTAAGGATCGCAATTGCTGCACCGGGTTGAGATCTCGGATGGTAAGGTAATTCTGTAAAAATAATGCCTTCCTGCCAATTGGTAATGGTCTCCTAAAAAATTGTCTCCCTACTTCAATGTTGAAACTGTGAATTATCGTATGAATTTCTTATATAATTCAGCGGATTTTCTCCGGCAGTGACTGGTTTCATTCTCGGTATCGTATGCTAGGTGATGCCCTTGACTTGGCCGTTCTACTCTCAAGGAAGTTGTAACGTACGCGAACGGTTTGACAGTCGATCTGCTTATTCATAGTTGAAATTAAGGTGCTCGTCACTAAAGTATATACTATTATGCTCCACCGAACACGATGTTATGCTCTTGGTACAGCGCGATAGGCGTTCGGTGGGTAAGATCCTCAGTAAATGATTGACTTTATACTAGTAGGTAACCTTCTCAAACGGTTTTTACAGAATACACGGGAATACCTTGTTTGACTGGCGGAATAACAGGATTGGTAAAGCTATTTTCTTAGCATTTATACTCAGAAAGATTGTGGTACCGTTCACTAACGGCTCGACTATCGATCTTGGTACTTGCACATGATAATGTGGTATCCGTTTGCTAACATGTCTACTAATTGTATCCGAGAGCACTAAGCATGGTACCCTATCCTGCGGGATAGGTTCTAGGAAGGTAAAGTTTTCGGTATAAAGTATGACGTTATAGCAATTGTTTATGTTCTCCACCTGATAGACCTATACTTTAATATTTAAACCGTGAAACAAGGCGATTGTTGTCTATGCTCTTTAGCGAATTAACTCCCAAAGCACCTGGATTGACTCTCCGAATAACTGGATGGATGAAATTACTGACTTAGCCGTTCACAACAACTAATGACTTAGTTGTGCGACTCTGAAATGTAGTGGTATCATTCTCGAACGGTTTGACCCTCGATGTTCTAATTCATAGATGTAGTTAAGGTGCCCATCACTAAAATGTCTACTAGTTTGTTTCTATTAACACGAAGTTATACCTTCAATACTGCGTGTTATGCTCTGGGCAGGTAAGGCATCCGGTAAGGAACATGACGTTATAACCACTTGGAAGCGTCCTCCGACGGATTGACGATCTACTTTAACATACATGCTGCGAATTATGGTATCCGTTGGCCATTACTGTACAGCGATTATCTCCTCATATACCTCGTGTGACTCTCGGGATCTCAGGACAGGTGAAACTATTGTCATAGATGTGCGATTCTCGATGAAGGTGGCAACGTTCTGAATCAGTCGACCTCCCGACTCCTTTAATTCATTCCAAAATTAAGGTGACGTCAGCAAAATCTATACTAATTTGTTTCTCTCAACATGAAGTTATACTCATGATACAACGCGTTACGTTCACGGGTGATAAGGCCTTACGTAAAACGTCTAACACAATACCAATTGGTAGCATCCTCCGACGGTTTTGCTCTCTGCTTTAGTATTCATGCCATGAATTGAAGTGCCACTGCAATTACAGTACAGAGGGGAGACTCCCGGAATACCAGGTCTGGCAGTCGAGAACACAGGATAGTCGTAGCTATTGGATAAGGAGTTCGACTCTCGAAGAGTGCGGTCCGGTTTTTTCGGACGCATTGGCATTCGAACTTCCTATTCATACATGAAAAATGTGCCCGTCGGCTAAGATCTCGACTAATTTTCCTTCCGTGAGCACTAAGCAAGACACTCGCTGTAGCGGGTTTGGTTCTATGAAGGTCAGGCATTCGGTAAACAGGAATGACTTTGTACCAATTGTTATCGATGTCAAATGAATTAACGCTCCATTGTAGTATTCAGACCGTGAACAATGCTGTCTATTGCCAAACCTTATTGTATTTGTTCCCGGAATTCCTGGACTGCATCTCGGAATCGCAGGATAGGCGAAGCTATTGATACAGCCGTTCGTCTCTTACAGAAGATGGTAACGTTTTCAAACGATTTCACACACAACATTCTAATGCATATATGAATTTAAGGTGACGTCACTAACATGTTACTATTGTCGTTTCCCTAAACACGTAGCTACACTCTCGATACGGCGGGTTAGCTTCTCGGAAGGTAAGGCATTCGGTGAAAACGGTAGAATTTATAGCAATTAGTAACGTTCTCACGCGTTGAGACGCTCTAGATTAATATTCGCACCGCGAATTAAGGTGTCTGTTGCCAATAATCTTCACCGGATTTACTCTTGGATTACCTGGTTTGACTCTTGGAATCACAGGATAGGTGGAGTCACTGACTTATCCGTTCGCTTCTCAAAGAGGGTGGTAACGTTCTAGAACGGTTTGACCATCGACATTCTGATTCGTACATGAAGTTAAGGTACCCATCACTGAAATGAATACTATGTTCTTTCATTCTACACGAAGATATACTCTCGATTG
>NW_027469992.1:0-49605 GCF_051020765.1 Lasioglossum baleicum | reverse complement strand
ATAGAATTGAATAAACTACATATTCTCGATGTGGGAGAAAAAAACGGGTTTATATTGTTTGTTTTGATAGAAAAACACTTGGTGGAAGACGTCAAACAACTTACTATTGTCAAACGTGCACAAATCGGCCTGCAGTGCATATTGGAGAGTTTTTCAAACTTTACAAAATTATAAAAAATTATGTTTTCGCGAAATATATATTCTCGATATTAACCAATTCGTATAAGTCCAATATCATTATAATACTTGGTTCCAAAACTATACTAAATAATATGAGGGTTCATAAATGCACGTTTCTTCCATAAAGTGGCGCTAAGAAACTGATAGCTAACATCCAGAATGGTTCGGAGTGCAAAGGGTTAAAGAAAACATGAAATTATGATTCAATCTTCTAAGTTATAATTTTAATAGTTCTAACCCATTACAATGCGCTGATTCCTCTCAGAGGACATTAAAGTTTATTAATGATTAAGGGATAATAACTTATTCCAGCACAACTTTTTGAGAAATGTAAGTTTTCCTGAAGTTTTCTCTGGAAATTGCAGAAAAAATCAAGTCAAGGTATAGTAAAATTTCTAAGATATATAAAAGAAGTGATTTTTGAGAGCCGAAAACGCGTCCATTCTTTGGCGGGGAAAGAAAACGGAATTGTTTTGTTTGTTTTGATAGAAAACACTTGGTGGAAGACGTAAAACAACTTACTATTGTCAAACGTGCACAAATTGACCTGGAGTGTGTATTGGAGAGTTTTTCAAATTTTACAAAATTATGAAAAATAAAATAGTGATTTTTCAACAAATATATATTTCTCGATATTAACCAATTCTTATAAGTCCAATATCATTATAATACTTGGTTCCTAAACAATACTAAATAATATGAGGGTTCATAAAAGTGGCGCTGAGAAACTGGTAGTTAACGTCCAGAATGGTTCGGAGTGCAAAGGGTTAAAGAAAACATGAAGTTATGATTCAATCTTCTAAATTATAATTTTAATAATTTTAAAGAAAACATGAAGTTATGATTAAGTTATAATTTTAATAATTCTAACCCTTTGCACTCCGCTGTTCCCTCTCAGAGGACATTAAAGTTTATTAATGATAAAGGGATAATAACTTATTCCAGCACAACTTTTTGAGAAATGTAAGTTTTCCTGAAATTTTCTCTGGAAATTGCAGAAAAAATTAAGTCAAGGTATAGTAAAATTTCTAAGATACATAAAAGAAGTGATTTTTGGGAGACGAGAACACGTCCATCCTTTGGCGGACGTTAGAATGAATAATAAACTACATATTCTCGATGTGGGAGAAAGAAAACGGGTTTATATTGTTTGTTTCGATAGAAAAACACTTGGTGGAAGACGTCGAACAACTTACTATTGTCAAACGTGCACAAATCGGCCTGCAGTACATATTAGAGAGTTTTTCAAACTCTACAAAATTATGAAAAATAAAATAGTGATTTCTTTGCAAATATATATTTCTCGATATTAACCAATTCGTATAAGTCCAATATCATTACAATACTTAGTTCCAAAGCTATACTACATAATATTAGGGTTCATAAAAGTGGCGTTGAGAAACTGGTAGTTAACATCCAGAATGTTTCGTAGTGCAAAGGGTTAAAGCTGAAAGTGCGCTGGAGAAAGAGGCAAGTGGCGCTTTCTCGGATCGATTGTGAAAATAACGGAGAGAGAGAGAGAGGTTCGATGAGGAAATGAAGGAAGAAGAAGAAAAAAAAAGGGAAACGAGGGAAAGGCGACGAACGAGGAGCCGTTTGAAAAGCAAAGCACGATAAGCCATAGCGCGAGCTCCCTCTGCTTAGGGGTTGAACCCCTCGGATCTTCCTATCTCGAGCTAGCATCGGGCCAGGACAAATCCCTGGCGATTCCTGCCCTGGGAAATTGCATAAGTTTCCACCGCGTGCCACTTTCTTTTCCCTCCTCTTCCCCTTCCGTCTCTTTATTGTGCCTCGATCAGCTACCAGGAAGGAGTTTAATATTCGTCGCAATCGATGAGAGTTCCGCCGGCTGAATAGCAAAACAGAGGAACACACCGAGGAACTGTTCAATCCTTCCTGCCGGTTGTTTCCGCGGCAAGATGCTGTTGTTTCGAACGTGCAATTGATAGGTATTGAATTTTCCATGCCGAGGATCAAGCGAGGCTAGGTATGATTGTCCTGGTGAATTTTTCAGCGGAAGTGACATTATCCGCGATCCTCGATCCGGCAATCCCGACGGGGTAATGGGAGACCGAAGTACCTGGCAATTTACGAATGGCGGCTGGAAGCCGGTGTTTTCAAAATGATAGGTCAGTTCCCGGGGTATAAATGGATTTCGCTACTCCCGGGAAATTAGATTCGTTAGATCGGATGACAGATATCGAAATTCCGCCGGATGGCGACCCTTTGAATAACTCTTTCGTCTACCTTCCTGCCGTTTATCTTGATTAGGTTCGACTTGGATCCGGTAATCACTGAAAACGAGTAAGATGGACTAAGTTTGCTGGTTCTTTGCTAGCGAAACTCTGATCAGATTGATGCTTACAAATGAAATCAACGTATTTTGGTAGATATTTTGGTAGAAAGGTACGATTTGCATCGTTTCTTCGCTATGCGTGCACTAGTACTCTATCGCGACGCAAAATCATCAAGAATATCGCATATTTGAACGAATTCAGACTTTCTTCATGTAGACAGTTTACGCGTCGCGAATATCGCTTTCAATTCTAAGTTTCAGCGAGACAATGTCATATACCAGGTCATATAGTTAATCGTTGCGTGTTTGATGCATGCGAATGAAATCAGCGTATTATGGTAGATATTTCATGAGAAAGGTACGATTTGTATCGTTTCTTCGCTATGCGTGCATTAGTACTCTATCGCGACGCAAAATCATCAAGAATATCGCACATTTGAACGAATTCAGATTTTCTTCATGCAGATAGTTTACGCGTCGCGAATATCGCTTTCAACTCTAAGTTTCAGCGAGTCAACGTCATATACCAGGTAATACAATCAATCGGTGCGTGTTTGATGCATGTGAATGAAATCAACGTGTTTTGGTAGATATTTCATGAGAAAGGTACGATTTAAATCGTTTCTTCATTATGCGTGCATTAGTACTCTATCGCGACGCAAAATCATCAAGAATATCGCATATTTGGACGATTTCATATTTTCTTCACGTAGACGTGATTACTTTGCTAAAATTGTCTTCAACGCGAAATTTGATAGCTCTTTTTAGTTATTTTTGCCGGTTGAAATACATTCGGAGAAATGTGAAAGAGGAAGAGGATCGCGATGGTTACATGGAGGGTAGATTACAAAGAGCAGACGTTCCATGTCCTATCGAGCGACAACTCGAAGGTAGAAGAGCGACTGGTTGTCGGATATCGAATAAAAAGGTATGCTCGCGGAGCAGCATGATTCATAACGGTCGATATTTCGATAATACAGTCTATCGGCGTTTATCGTTCGAGTGCCGATGCGATTATCGATAACAGGCGCGTGCTATAGCTGCAATTACCGATACGGAGATGAAATTCCAGTTAACGACCGTTAACGACACGATGATTGGTAACTATTAGGTTGGTACATATGAAATGTCGGATTTTTTACATGCGAACGTTTGTCTTCCTGTTTTCGTTATACTTTTGGTTTTGGCATAACCTCGTTTATAGTCGTACTGTCCATTGCCAGAGTCACATTTCAACAAAGGAGATTTTCTCGAAAGTGTTCCCTTTTGTTATTTCATTTGAATTTTCTACCGATACGAATCTAAACGATATTCGTATAATTTTTTTGTACGAGTATAAACTTGGTAATAACGCTGCAAAAGCTGCACGCAACATAAACCAAGCGTTTGGGGAGAATACAGTTAATGATCGAAAAGTGCAGCGTTGGTTTGAAAAATTTAGGTCCGCTGATTTTTCACTACAAAATGATCCGCGTGGCAGACCCAAAACGTCTGTGAAAAATGACGATCCGAAGGCATCGGTGGATGCGGATCCAACTGTATCCACGAGGGAACAGGCTACCAGAATGAAATTTGACCATACAACGATATTGCAACGTCTTTCTGAAATTGGCAAGGTGAAGAAAATGGATAAGTGTGTACCGCACGAACTAACCGAGCGAAATAAGCTGGATCGGTTGAACGTATGCTCATCGTTACTATCTCGATTTCATCGAGAGCCATTGAAATACGAAGTTTTGCAGCACCCAGCCTGTTCACCGGATCTCTCGCCAACCGACTTTCATTTTTTTAAACATTTAGAACTGTTTTACGAGCTAAACAGCATGAAAATGAAGACAGTTTGAAAAATTCGATATCAGAGTTTATTGATTCTAAAGATCAGAATTTTTTTAAGACAGGCATCTATGCTTTAAAGTCTCGTTGGGAAAAGTGTATCGAATCGAATGCAGCATATTTTGATTAAATAAACAGCTTTTGAAGAAAGATATGGTTTTATATATTCACTTAAAAATCCGACATTTCATATGCACCACCTAATAGAAGTCTTTTTACCATTTCGTTACGAATATAACGCGAAGCTGTTTCTCTGATTTTCTATTAGCCTGAAATTTTGTAAGGAATCATACGTGAGAATCGTAATCGTGTTAAATAGAAAAATTCTGAAATTTTTTAGCAATTTTTATAAGATAATTCGATCCTCCAGGAGTTGAAGGAATAATTTTATTCTTGGCGAGTTATTTTGATTATATTGGACCTCGTAAGCAAGTGGAAATTTTTTAGCAATTTTCATAAGATATTTTAGTCTCTAAGGGGCCTTGAAAGGATAATTTTATTTCCAGATTCGCGTGGTATATAAATTATAACGGCACACTTCGATTCCGTTCAGTTCCCTTTTCCGATATCAGGCACGTAAGCGAAGCAGCGAATATCGAAGCCAGCAGGTCGAGAACGATCGCATTTTTCAAGATGGCTGAACCGTAGGCGGGCCCGGTTTTCGAATTAAATTTAAAGAAGAGGGATGTAACGACAACCGGGTAACTCGATTTCCCGAGCAGCCGTCTGTAAAACGAAAGATCCGGATTTAAATCCTGCACCAGCGATCGATACGGTCAGCCCCGTTCTTCCTCTCCCAGGAACCGGAATTCGTTTCATCCTTCCAGCGTTTAATTTCGTTTGTAACCAAAGAGGGCGGTGTTTGTTGGACTGTTTGAACCGTCGACGAATGGCCATTTCGCATTACTGACCCGAGCAACGATATAACATCCACCGTCCAGTTGCAATTTCTCTCCTGACTCGCGTCTAATTTCGCTTAAGTCTCGGAGAAACTCGTTCTCTCGCTAATTCTTCAACGAATCGATTACCGAACACACAGAGGAAAATTAAACTCGGAGATATGAATGAGATACGAAAAAAGATATTTAGTATCGAAGAATTACCGGAGTCTAGAGAGATCAAAGCTAATATTTTCGTATTTACCTTCGATTCTTGAGTAAATACCATTAATTGCCTGTTTTATGTAACCAAATTTTGAAATAATATGAAAAATTAGCTAGTTTTTGTACAAACGAATTTTCAATATTTTCTGTCCCATGAAACGGTCAGAAATTGACCCTTCGGGGACAAATGTTATAATATATATGGAAGCTTTTTAATTTTTTTGGAATGAAAGTTACGTGGAATATAGCGAAAAATAATTTTTGCATTGTCATCGATGTCGTAGATATTTTTTTATTCGAAGAATTTCCTCCGATTTGTTAATTTTAATAGTTTGGTACACATCGAATGTATCGCTAGCTTCGTTTCTCGTCCGCAAAGGGTTAATTATTGAAATATTTTTCGGTA
This sequence comes from Lasioglossum baleicum, assembly GCF_051020765.1. NCBI lineage: Eukaryota > Metazoa > Arthropoda > Insecta > Hymenoptera > Halictidae > Lasioglossum > Lasioglossum baleicum. Next base: position 43,787 of record NW_027469992.1, on the reverse strand, counting down.
TACTCTTGGATGATTTACAAATAATAATAATAGTAATGGTGATTATTCTTTTATTTGATAATTTATGGGTAAAGATACCAGTATACTCCTGAGTATTATTCACTATCCGAAAATCACCGGTATAAAAGAGTCCAAAATTTGGACAAATTATCAGGTCTAGTAATAATTAACGTCGTTTTTTAGTATTCGTTTAAAATCTTGCTTGCCGCTGACTTCATCGACGTAACATACAAACACGCGATACATACGGAAAGTGCGAGGCGTAATTAACAAGCTTCGCTGCAAAAAGTTTGCGTTCGAACCGTTTTATTTCGCGAATCTAGGGTTAAAAAGACGGCGGATGAAAAGCGTATTCGGCATTGCACGCTTTACGAGTTCCAGTTGGAAGGAAAGCAAACGAGGCTGCGAAAAATATCTGTAGTGCTCTGGGTCAAGATGCTGTTGCGAAGTGTATAGCGGACAATTGGAAAGGTTAGCTGGAGCTTCGAGAGAAAAAGAACCCGCGCTGATTAATCGGAAGGGTGTAATTCTTCGTTGGGATAACGCAGGACCGCGTAATGCAAGAATCACGAGGGAAAAACTACGCGAGTTCGGATGGGAAGTTCTCCCTGGACCTGCATATTCTCCTGATATTGCCTCTTCCGATTGTCATTTCTTTCGTTCCTCGCAAAATCTTCTTCTTGGAAAACATTTCGATAACGAAGAGTGCCTGAAAAATGCCTCGACCGAATTATTCGAATCAAAATCACGAAAATTTTACAACAGAGAGATTAAGATGCTACCCGAGCGTTGGGCACAGTAGTTGAAAACAACGGCAACTATATCGTTGATTAATCTCTTTCGTTTCGTTTAAATAAATTAGTTTTAAAAACGTATTGGAAAACGACGTTAATTATTACTAGACCCGATATGTTCGAATAATTTTGCGTTTAAATCTCCATAGCCCCAAATAAATGACAAAAATCGAAACTTATACAATTTCATTATCCTTCATTTGATTTCCTAACTCAAACCTTCCGCGAGTTACAAAAAAAAAAAAAAAACAACCCGGAATCCTTAAACAACAGCGAGTAGTTCGCACATAACCTAAAACTCTCCGGTTATTCTTACGGACCAGCAGAAGCTGTTAATTAAAAGCTGGGGTTTAGCGATTGATTAAATTCTTTTCTTTCGTTTAAATAAATTAGTTTCACAAATATAATGGAAAAGGACATTAACCGCTTAACATACATTTATTTCAAGGCCCTTCTTTGACTTTGCTAAGTATTTCTCTCCATTGTACGTCAAGAGATAAATTTTACGAACCAATCTTATCAATAAAAATCTAACATTTTACAAAAATTTCATTATTCTTTTCACCTTCTATTTTCTAGTTCAACTTAGCTTATAACCGAAAATTCGCCGGTTATTCTCACGGACCGGCAGAAGCTGTTAATTAAAAGCTCCGCGGATAAATCGGGTTTGGCGACGTCGGAAGAGTGGCCAGGGACGTAGCTAGGCCCAGAAGTGTCTTGGGTTCTCGAAGGGGAGCCACGAGGCGTCTGGCGAAATGAACGACATCTGAATGGGAACGGGGAGGAGCGTGGCTGCACGCGTGCCGCAAATGGGAAAGTCTTGTACACGGTCGCGGCACATTTTTATCGCGGCGCTGCAACGTTTCGCCACGCCACGGTATCGCGGCACTAAGCACGCTAGAGGCGAAGTAGCGCGCGCGCATGCGCGCTTCCGCGCCACGTGCCACGCTGGTCAATTACTTTCGTTTTATTCTAATCCCTTTTATTTTCATTCCGACTATCGCTCCCAGGTTTTTTTTTTCAATCACCTTGTTAGTAATCCGATTACTCGAATTAATACTTGAAATTCGTTCCAATCTCGACGTAATTTTAACTATTGTTTTAAACGTTCTAATCGTTATTCTAATTGTTGTATTGTCACTGTGATTATTATTGTAAATATTTTACAAATAGTTTACTATACTATACTTTTACTTTTATAATTATTTTAATGTTTAGAGTCACTGTGATTATTATTGTAATTATTTTATAAATAGTTTACTATTCTATGCTTTTACTTTTATAATTATTCTAATGTTTAGGGTCACTGTGATTATTACTCAAATAATCAAGAAAATATAAATCGTAGGTAATAAATCGCGAAGGTGTAAATTATAATTACTTTATAAATAGCTAATATTGGCTATTATTCTAAGTGTTCTAATTGTTATTCTAATTCTTTTGATCGTTGCATTGTCACTGTGATTATTATTGCAATTATTTTATAAATAGTTTACTATACTATACTCTTACTTTTATAATTATTCTAATGTTTAGGGTCACTGTGATTATTATTCAAATAATCAAGAAAATGTAAATCGTAGGTAGTAAATCGGGAAGGTGCAAAATACAATTATTTTAAAAATAATTAATCTACTATATTTCTACTTTCATAATTATTTCCAAGCTTTAAAAATACTCGAAATATTTTGTGATTATTTTACAAATAACCAAGAAAATGTAAATCATAAGTAGTAAATCGCGAAGGTGTAAATTATAATTATTTTATAAATAGCTAGTATTGGCTATTATTCTAAATGTTTTAATTGTTATTCCAATTCTTTTGATCGTTGCATTGTCGCCGTGATTATTATTGTAATTATTTTATAAATAGTTTTACTATACTATACTCTTACTTTTATAATTATTCTCAACTTTAGGGTCACTGTGATTATTATTCAAATAATCAAGAAAATATAAATCGTAAGTAGTAAATCGCGAAGGTGCAAAATACAATTATTTTATAAATAATTAATCTACTATATTTCTACTTTTATAATTATTTCCAAGCTTTAAGAATACTTTAGAATATTCTTAAACTTAATTCCAATTCCATTTCTTTGAATTATTTTATCACGATCCTATTAGCTACTAGCTCGACGATTTTCCTCAATCCCGTTCGTTCCGTTTTTAATCCTAAACTTGCACGCCGTGAGACTGAAACATCTAGATCCGAGACAGTGTAGATTACAGAGTGTGAAAGTAGAAGACACCGAGTGCATTCATGTACCAGATACTGTACGAGTTCCGATTCGTGTGCGTAATCTTCTCAAGCGTGCCGTGTTTGTGCAAGAAAGATCAGATTTTGTAGAATAAGTAGAACGAGAAGTTCTTAAACGAACTTTTAGGTCACCGTAGAACTTTTATCAGTATTTGTGTGTTAAGTTAATGTGATCCGCGATACACAACCGTCCCGTGGAAGTAGCGCGCGCGCATGCGCGCTCGACGTTGGTCAAGCGGTTCTGGTTTCGTCGGGAGAAAAAAAAAAAAACGAAATTTCCGCGAATCCGCTGGCGCGGGAAATTTTTAAATAAATATCTGAGTCACCGGCGATACGCGAGGTTAATCGAGGCTCTGTCCAATCATGGCGGAACCCGATCGGCGATCGTCCCTGATTAAATAAAACTCAATCTATGCCAAGTATCCCGGAGAATCGCGCGAGGATGCAGATATTCGGTTATCAACGTTGAAACGTCAACGGTGATTTACGATACGAAGCGATAGCGGGAGAATAAAATGCGACACACACACACAGACACCGTTCGAATCATTGCAAAACCAAACTGAATCATTCTTCTCGATGACAATGTCTTGGAAGAAAGGAAGAACTGTTTCACGATTGATTCAGAAATATATTTTTTCAAACGTTTATCGAATTCTCGAGAAACCTAATCTAACACTTTTACGATCGAACAATAGCGCGGGAAATTTAAAATTACCACTTACAAGGCAATAACTGTTTTAGGAAGATATATTTTTAAAGATCAAATGAAGAAAACCAAATTGAATTATTCTTCTCGATGACAATGTCCTGGAAGAAAGACAGAACTGTCCCACGATTGACTCAGAAATATATTTTCAAAACGTTTATCGAATTCTCGAGAAACATAACTATTTTGCGATTAAATAGTGGCGCGGGAAATTTAAAATTATCACAGGATGACAGCTGTTTTAAGAAGATATATTTTTAAAGATTAAACGAACAATCACGGTATAAAGACAACCAAATTGAAGAAATATAGAATTGTCTCACGATTGACTTAGAAATATATTTTTCCAAACGTTCATCGAATTCTCGTAAAACCTAACTTAACTATTTTCCGATTAAATAGTGGCGCGGGAAATTTAAAATTACCACTTACAGAGTGGTAGCTGTTTTGGGAAGATATATTTCTAAAAATCAAACGAACAGTCTCGGTATAAAATAAAACTAAACCGAATTATTCCACTCGATGACAATGTCATGGAAGAAAGACAGGACTGTCCCACGATTGACTCAGAAATATATTTTTCCAAACGTTCATCGAATTCTCGCGAAACCTAATGTAACTCTTTTCCGATTAAATAGTGGCGCGGAAAATTAAAAATTACCACTTACAAGGCGATAGCTGTTTTAGGAAGATATATTTCTAAAACTCAAACGAACAATCACGGTATAAAGACAACCAAACTGAAGAAATATAGAATTGTCTCACGGTTGACTTAGAAATATATTTTTCAAAACGTTTATCGAATTCTCAAGAAACCTAACAACTATTTTCCGATTGAATAGTGACGCGGGAAATTTAAAATTACCACTTACAGAATGGTAGCTGTTTTGGGAAGATATATATCTAAATATCAAACGAACAATCTCGGTATAAAGAAAACCACACTCAAGAAATATAGAACTGTCTCACGATTGTCTTAGAAATATATATTTCCAAACGTTCATCGAATTCTCGCGAAACTTAATCCAATCTAACTCTTTTCCGATCGAACAGTGATGCGGGAAATTTAAAATTACCACTTACAGAGTGATAACTGTTTTATGAAGATATATTTCTAAAAATCAAACGAAAAGTCTCGGTATAAAATAAAACCAAACCGAATTACTCTTCTCGATGACAATGTCTTGGAAGAAAGACAGAACTGTCCTACAATTGACTTAAAAATATATTTTTCCAAACGTTCATCGAATTCTCGTGAAATCTGACCTAATCTAACTTTTTTCCGATCGAACAGCGGCGCGGTAAATTTAAAATTACCACTTACAAGGTAATAACTGTTTTATGAAGATATATTTCTAAATATGAAACGAAGAGTCTCGGTCTAGAGAAGTCGAATAATCCTGTCTAATAAGTCCAAACCTGACTTATCTAACGAGAGCACGATAAATTTACGATTTCTCGCTATCAAGCCTCGATATGAATTACGTAGAAAGCTTTGACTCTTTCGTAAGTGTGTTCAAAAAACAGAGAAATGTTCGAGCGAACACGTCTAATGGATCTGGAATACAGCTTATCGATCCCGAAGATAGCGGGATGAATTTCTTGGAAGGTTTCCTAACGTTCAACGAGGGAACTCCAGGGGTCTAGCCGTGGATGATTCATAATCCCAGCCCTCTTTCTTCCCTCCTTTCTTTCTTCACTTTCGACAGTCTCGTTTCGTCATACTGGTTCACGTTTTCGAGCAGAGGAAGGCCCGGTGAAACTGTTTGACGATCAAACATCCTCTCGTCCCGTCGAGTCCTCTCCGGCACCGCTTTGGCGACATCGTATTATGAAACGTCCTGTACACGCCACTTTCACTATCGCGGCCAAGTTTCATAACTGTTATTATCGAGGTCATACGTAGGTTGGAGAGAAGTCGGCAGAGAGGCAGAGAAAAGGGTTCCCGCGGCGGATTATCGGCATCGATCCCTCATCGACGCCGATTTCCGTCAGCCAGGCGATCGATCTTCGCGAGAAAACGCGTCCATTCGACCAGTTTCCTGGCTGTTGCGTCTTTTTCTAAAAAAAAAGATGTATTTTATTATGGATCCCTTAGTTTAGAGACATCGACTCGATTGTTACGTCCTTTTCTAAAAAAAAGATGTGGTTTATTATGGATCCTTTAATTTAGGGGCGTCGACTCGATTGTTGCATCTTTTTTTTAAATAAAAAACAGATGTAATTTATTATGGATCCTTTAATTTAGGGGCGTCGACTCGATTGTTGCATCTCTTTTTTAAATAAAAAAACGATGTATTTTATTATGGATCCCTTAGTTTAGGGGTGTCTATTCGATTATTGCATCTTTAAAAAAAACGATGTATTTTATTATGGATCCCTTAGTTTAGGGACGTCGACTCGGTTGTTGCATCTTTTTTTTAAATAAAAAACAGATATAGTTTATTATGGATCCTTTAATTTAGGGGCGTCGACTCGATTGTTGCATCTTTTTTTTTAAATAAAAAAACGATGTATTTTATTATGGATCCCTTAGTTTAGGGGTGTCGATTCGATTATTGCATCTTTAAAAAAAACGATGTATTTTATTATGGATCCCTTAGTTTAGGGACGTCGACTCGGTTGTTGCATCTTTTTTTTAAATAAAAAACAGATGTAATTTATTATGGATCCTTTAATTTAGGGGCGTCGACTCGATTGTTGCATCTCTTTTTTAAATAAAAAAACGATGTATTTTATTATGGATCCCTTAGTTTAGGAGTGTCGATTCGATTATTGCATCTTTAAAAAAAACGATGTATTTTATTATGGTTCCCTTAGTTTAGGGACGTTGACTCGATTGTTTCATCTTTTTTTAAAATAAAGAAAAGATGCATTTTATTATGGATCCCCCCTTCGTTTAGGGACGGAACACAGGGTTTTGTATATTTTTGTGATCCCTGGATCTCTTTCGAAGGAAAAGTATACCTTTTTACGGATCCTTCGTATCTGGATCTCTTCGTTTAAGGATGAAACATAAGGTTTCTATATTTTTGCGATTCCTGGATCTCTTTTGAAGGAAAGTTCTATTTTTTTATGGATCTTTCGAATCTAGATCCCTTCGTTTAAGGATGAAACAGGGTTTCGTACATTTTTGCGATTCCCGGATCTCTTTCGAAGCAAAAATCTATTTTTCTATGGATCTTTCGAACCTGGATCTCTTCATTTAAGGATGAAACACAGAGTTTCGTGTATTTTTGCGATTCCTGGATCTCTTTCGAAGCAGAAATCTATTTTTGTATGGAACTTTCGAAACTGGATCCCTTCGTTTAAGGACGGAACACAGGGTTTTGTATATTTTTGCAATTCCCGGATCTCTTTTGAAGTAGAAGTCTACGTTTTTATGGATCTTTCGAACCTAGATCACTTCGTTTAAGGATGAAACAGGGTTTCGTACATTTTTGCGATTCCCGGATCTCTTTCGAAGCAGAAATCTATTTTTCTATGGATCTTTCGGATCTGAAAATTAGATCCTTTCGTTTGAGGAAGAAATTCACTGTTTTACGCAGTTTTGGGATGCTTAGATTTATTTTTTAAGGTAATTCTAATTTTCAGTGGCTCTTTCGAGTCTTCGATCTGGATCCCTCTGATTAAGAAGGAAGAAATCAATGATTTTGGCTCGATATATACGATTCTAGAAGATTTATAGGTGACGTATCAATAACACTGTCCGATCTCAACTTTTTCTCTGTAATATCCATTAAGCACATCCATTATCCACATATCTAATCTGTAATATCCATTAGGTGAATCTCATAGAATTTACTTTTTTGTTGAAATTGTTCTAAATGTGAATTGTCTTTAAAAACACACAATTTTCGGTTAAAACGAGGAATTACGTAAAAAGTAAGAGCATTAGAAGGTTCAGTGTTATCTAACAACTTACGTCTATCCCGAGTTTATCAACATCTATAATTACAATTATTCGTGCTTCTGAATAACTATAATCGATCATGAAAGTTTCAAAACAAGACTCTGAGCGTCCTTTCTACGCGTATTTCAACATTTTTACAAAAACTTCCTTACTCAACAGAGACTAGAGAACCAGCTTCTCAAAACCTGCATAACACATGCAATAAACGAGATAAAAATGAAAATAAAAACGAATACAATCCATTAAACAATCTATTCAAACACCAAACCCTTATAAAACATCTTGTCACAATTACATTTGTAATTATTAACATAAAAATCCGGATTTTAATCCAGAAAATTCGAACGTCGCTATTAAACGAAAACAAAATGAAATAAAAAATCAAATTCATTCGTTACGCGGAATATTCCGACTTTAAACCACGTTGTTATTACTACTATATTAGGCTGGTGCATATGAAATGTCGGATTTTTTTACATGCTAACGTTTGTCTTCCTGTTTTCGTTATACTTTTGGTTTTGGCATAACCTCGTTTATAGTCGTACCGTCCATTGCTAGAGTCACATTTCAACAAAGAAGATTTTCTCGAAAGTGTTCCCTTTTGTTATTTCATTTGAATTTTCTACCGATACGAATCTAAACGATATTCGTATAATTTTTTTGTACGAGTATAAACTTGGTAATAACGCTGCAAAATCTGCACGCAACATAAACCAAGCGTTTGGGGAGAATACAGTTAATGATCGAAAAGTGTAGCGTTGGTTTGAAAAATTTAGGTACGCTGATTTTTCGCTACAAAATGATCCGCGTGGCAGACCCAAAACGTCTGTGAAAAATGATGATCCGAAGGCATCGGTGGAAGCGGATCCAACTGTATCCACGAGGGAACAGGCTACCAGGATGAAAATTGACCATACAACGATATTGCGACGTCTTTCCGAAATTGGCAAGGTGAAGAAAATGGATAAGTGTGTACCGCGCGAACTAACTGAGCGAAATAAGCTGGATCGGTTGAACGTATGCTCATCGTTACTGTCCCGATTTCATCGAGAGCCATTGAAATACGAAGTTTCGCAGCACCCAGCCTATTCACCGGATCTCTCGCCAACCGACTTTCATTTTTTTAAACATTTAGAACTGTTTTTACGAGCTAAACAGTATGAAAATGAAGACAGTTTGAAAAATTCGATATCAGAGTTTATTGATTCTAAAGATCAGAATTTTTTTAAGACAGGCATCTATGCTTTAAAGTCTCGTTGGGAAAAGTGTATCGAAGCGAATGCAGCATATTTTGATCGAATAAACAGCTTTTGAAAAAAGATATGCAGTTTTATATATTCACTTAAAAATCCGACATTTCATATGCAGCAACCTAATATTATTACGCTATTATTATTACGATAATATTGTATATTATCACACGTATACAATAACTACCGGGTGTCCCGATCGGAATGGTTTCGAAGCCACGAATGAAGCAGCGAAAGGGTTAACGAGACGCGTTTATCGGGGAAAGTTAATCGGACGGATGCCATTTAACTCCATGGAAAGTATCATCGGCCTTCCCGTGTGTCGAAACAATATTCTCGTTGACTCGGCTTGCCCCCTTTTGCTTTCGCGGCGAAGGGACATGGGAACGTCCCGAATTAACGTTTTCTTCGGTGGAAGAAGTCGAAAGGATCGGAAAGGCTGTGGCGATGTGCGTGCCGCTCGCAAAACGACAATTTCGTGGCACCGTGAAAAGAGAACTGGTTGGCACAAAGAGGAGAAAAGAGAGGAGGAACGGAAAGAGCATGGAACGAGCACGTGTATAAGGGAGAAAGAGGGGATGAGGGTGAAGCAGAATCACCGAATAGGAGTACGCACGCTTTTTCGAGGGTGGCTTGAAAGCCGAGTGCATACAGGGTGTCCCGTTATTTCCACGTATTTAACGTTTCAATCTCTTGACAGTTTTCTCTTATTCTTTTGCATATACAATTTCTTGTATATTTATTTTATTCATTTGGATATATTTAAACATATTAATTTGGATATAAAATTAAAGATTTCGGGAATTTTTTAGTTGGTATGAATAATTGTTTAATAAATATTGTGTGCGTGGTATTTTTAGTGGGGGAAGTCTTGTTTTGTTTTTCTCTTATTAGACATATTTACATTTATTACTTATGCTTACAGACTCAGAGATATTTTTCTCTTGTTCTTTTGCATATACAATTTCTTCTTTTTATTTTCTTCATTTGGATATATTAATTTGGATATAGAATTGAAGATTTCGGGAATTTTTTGGGTGGATATGGATATTTGTTTAATAAATATTGACCGCGTGGTATTTTTAGTGGGAGAAAGAAAGAAATTGTTTTGAATTTTTTTCTCTTATTAGACATATTTATATTTATTATTTATGCTTATAGACTTAAAGACATTTTTCTCTTATTCTTTTGCACATGCAACTTCTTCTTTTTATTTTCTTCATTTGGATATAAAATTGAAGATTTCGGGAATTTTTCAATCGACATGAATATTTGTTTAATAAGTATAGAGTGTGTAGTATTTTTATTGGGAAAGGAAGAAAAGGAATGTCTTGTTTATAATCAAATCCGACGAGACACTTTTGTAACCAACTGTATAGAGCTGGTCAGGTATCATCCGCGGTTTCGTGTAACCACAATGGCTCCTGGAACGCATTACCCAATACCTGAACAGTGCCTCGCCACAAACCTAAAGACTTCGCTCCCCGATTGCCCCAAAAATACCTCGAATCAACCATCTCCGATGTCCAATCTTCGTCAGCTTCCACCAGCTTCGCAATCCCTCTATAGCAATTCCACCGGCCATAAATTCCCCTCCAGTGATTGCGATTCGGTCTCGAAATGATCATTCTCGATTCATAGATTCGGGGAAATACACTCGGATGATAATATCTCTCTTGAACAATCGCTCTTAGTTCAAAGATTTCAAGAACAACGCTCAAAAAGTAATTTTTACTCTGAAATACTCGTTCTTTGTTCAAAAATTAAAAGGTACTCCATAAAAGAATATTTTTCACCTCGAATACTCTCACTTGCGGTTCAAAGATTCTAGGAACACCCCTCAAACATTCATTTTTTCAGTTCAAAGAGTCGAAAAACACATCTCAAAAAATACTATTTTCTCTAAAATATTTACTCTCTATTCAAAGATTCGAAAAAATACCATCGAAGAAAACTTTTTCCCTCGAACACTCACTCTTTGTTCAAAGATTCGAAGAATATCCCCCAGAAAATATTTTTGCACTCAAACACTTACTCTAGGTTCAAAGATTCGAAGGTAATTCATCGAAGAATATTTTTCACCACAAATACTCTCACTCTCGGTTCAAAGCTTCGAATAACATCGCTCAAAAAATACTTTTCCCCTCAAACACTCACTTTAGGTTCAAAGATTCGAAAAACACCTCTCAAAAACTACTTTTGCCCTGAAATATGTAATCTCTATTCGAAAATTCGAAGAAACACCACCGAAGTATACTTTTTCCCTCAAACACTCGCTCTAGGTTCAAAGATTCGAAGAACATCTCTCAAAAACTACTTTTCCCCGAAAACATTCATTCTCTATTTGAAAATTCAAAGAAACATCATCGAAGAATACTTTTTCCCTCAAACATTCACTCTAGGTTCAAAGATTCGAAGAACATCCTTCAAAAACTACTTTTTTCCCTCAAATACTCACTCTCGATTCAAAAATTTCAAGCTATCCCATCGAAGAATATTTTTCACCCCAAATACTCTCACTCTCGGTTCAAAACTTCGAAAAACACCCTTTAAACACTCACTTTCCGTACAAAGATTCGAAAGACACCTCTCAAAACCTACTTCTTCCCTCAAATACTCACTTTCTATTCAAAAATTCCAAGTTACCCCATCGCACAATATTTTTCACCTCAAATACTCTCACACTCGGTTCAAAGATTCGAAGAACACCGCTCAAAAACAACTTTTCCCCTAAAACATTCACTCCCGATTCAAAAATTCGAAGGTACACCATCCAAGAATACATTTTCCTTGTAATACTCTTACTCTCGATTCAAAGATTCGAAGAACACGCCACAAACGTACATTATCTGTTCAAAGATTCGAAGAACACCTCTCAAACACATTTTCTGTTCAACGACTCGAAGAACACTCCTCAAACACTCATTTTCCGTACAAAGATTCGAAGAAAACCCCTCAAAAACAACTTTTCCCTTAAAACATTCACTGCCGATTCAAAAATTCGAAGGTACACCATCCAAGAGTACTCTTTCCCCGCAATACTCTTTGCTGGAAAATTCGAGGAGCTACGAACGAAAGGGAACACCCGGTAGCGAGCGGTGTGTACGCAGAGCGTGCACAGAGGGAGAAATCCGCAGGAATTGCTGGGTAAAGACGACGGGTCTGGCAAAGTTGCGCGTTCACCCTCGAGCACCCAGTCACATCTCCCGTCTCGGGGATATTTAATATGCCGTGGCGGGGTTAGAGTTTCCACCGAGCAACCGGGAACCGGATAAATGCGCGAAGCCAACGCCGGCAAACTTTTCTGCGGAGCGTCGCTCTATCGATTCAACCGGTTTTATCAGCAACCTGAATACAGGATCGTCGCGACCGCCTTCGTTGGTTACCGGAAGGGGTACGACGAGCAACATCGACGTGGCAGCCTGCTTTTTCAACCGACTGTTCCGTGAAAAACCTCGCCGGGGTGGCGGTGAACACTGAAGCAGCCTAATTTCGGGGACCGAGGAGTTAGGGCTAAAGTTTTCCGATGGCTGAGACATGAGAGGATTGCGAGAACCCTGGAGGACCTCGTCTCTATTGGATATCGGGTTCATGCGAATTCCGAGGGTCGCTCCTTCGATGGATCGGTGATGAAGGAAATTGGGGTGTTTGGTTACTCCGACTGGGGAATCGGAGAAAATTTGGTTAAGAGTCGCAGGATTATAAGATCTCGGAATTAATACGAAGAGACTTTTGTTCCAGAATTTCTACAAACTTCCTACTGGCTTCTGCTGAAATATTAGACGACTTAAGCAACGTCTAATACTGTTAGCATCTTCGGGAAGTTTGGTCGTTAAATTTTACCTGGACAACCTCGGTTCAATATCGTCAACTATATCTTATTTCGACAATTCGAGAGGGTATGTGAGGAATTGTTTATGAAAGATTTATATAGGATTATATACGATGTTATATGTATACCGTCACGTATATTACATATTGTTTTATACGATATGTATTATGTAGAATGCTATCAGGAAGATATAAAATTCTGTATGGTATATGTGATAATAATATATACTTACATGTACATGTAAATAAGTATACTACATATATTATACTACTCTACTATAGAGAGTAGTATATATATACTATAAATATTACATATATTATACTACTGTACTATAGCGAGTACTATATATATCATAAATATTACATATATTATACTACTCTACTATAGAGAGTACTATATATATCATAAATATTACATATATTATACTACTCTACTATAGAGAGTACTATATATATATGGGAACCATCGATCTCGTAGGCTAAGTTTTCCTTTGTAAACCTTTTGTACGTTTGGGTTCTCTCTATGTGTATATATACTCCTGTAATTCTCATAATAAACGTGTTTAAAAAAAAAAAAAAAAGTACTATATATATCATAAATACTGCATATATTATACAACATATATAGTATGCTTATGGTGTACATATACTATATATATATAATGCTATATATCACACCAAGCTGTATATAACATATATGAAGAAATTATATACACTACATGCATTATATGTCACACAACTAATATTCTGATGAGCAAATTTTATTGCACAAATAATAAGTTTAGAATCTGCATTGTTGCTACAAAATCTGTTTATTCTATTATTTTTGACTAATATTGCGATCAGCAAATTTTATGACATAAATAATAAGTTTAGAATCTACTCTATATACTATACAACATGTGTATATATAATACATTATTTTGTATCTATTACACTATTAGGTCGTTCGGAAAGTAATTTCGTCTTTTTTGTTTTCTTTTTTATGCGGCTGAAGTTTGAATTTAGCTGTGAACAAATACAATTAAATACCCTAAATTGGAATAACGAAATGACTTTCCGAACGACCTTATATATATTACACCACGTTGTATATAACATACCACGATATGTGTAACTTTCGAAAAATGGAGTATAAATGTATAAAATATAAGTATAAAAATGAGTATAAAAATAGACCGTTTATTTAAAAAGTGGTGTAAGTCCTTTTTTTTTAAATGAGATATGACGAAATTTATGCTTAATTTAGCGTAAACTTTTTCTTTATAACTAGTTAGTATTTAATATCTTAAAAAATGCCAATGCTTTGTTCAATTTAAAATTGGCCTGCAAAAGAAATTGCGTAACCATCGATTATGAAAGCGGTGTAAGTCCATTTGCAGCCTGGAAATAGTATATTATTTTAGTTAAATTCGCCTGAAAGAAATTTATATAATCAAATTACATACCGATAAATTAGTACAAACATTCCCAGACTACGTATAATTAACCTATATTTTTTTAATCGTCAGATCTGCTAACAATTTTCACGAAACCAAAGAAAATGGACTTGCACCACTTTCCAAATAAACGGTCCATATGTAGACTGAACGAGGTTCGATTACTAATACCATCAGGCGTGCGAGACGATAGCCACTCGGCGAGAGGATCGTAAATTAAACAGAAACGGCAATTTGAATAAAGCGTACGAGACGGCTAACGGGAAACTTTATTTTCCGACCATTTTTCCCCGTCCCCCTACTCCACCTACGCCCCCCGCCGCCCCCCTCTCTGACCGCGCGTTTTTATTATCGCGTTGCATTTGTTTCGCGATTTTCGTTGCGACCGCGCGGCATTATGCATCGCACAAGCTCTTTTTAACTCGTTACACAAGTAACTAAACAAAACGGTGGGAAGGTAGGCTACGTATTGAAATAAAAAGAGCGAACTTGTTCGCGGTTGTTTTCTGTCTCGTTAAACGTTGCTTTTACACGGACAAGCGCGGGGGCTCTTTCTGCAACCGCTGCGAGCTGTTTTCAACGCTGCTGCATTATGCAGGATAATTCATCAAAAGTAGAACGCTTAATCGTTGCATTTAACCGTTATAAAATAATTCCGCCGGAATTCCTCGATTCGCGAAATTTTCCAACTGCCAGTCGAATTATACACGAGGCGTGTAAATTCTCACCGTTGTTTCTTCGTTTTTCACAACGAAATCAATGACCGTTGAATCTTTTAACGTATATTCGAAGAACAGGATCGTTACGAATTTCGTTCGGAAAAAAAAAATATAATAATCGATCGCGCGAGTATTTTCGAAGTTAATATCGAATATAAATTTGTCGAAATTTGAAAATAAGGATTTAAAGATATGAATACACCAGCTTTTGTTACCTCCGAGCGTAAACCAGTTTTAATTGCGTATGCATATTACTGCCCCGATTTAGAATAACGTAATAAATATGTAAATTCTGCTGTAGCTACGCGTTACGCGCTATTTATTTGTTATTTTCGATTGAAGATTGTTTGATATTCCAATTAACTCTCTCGTACGATATCTTTCGCGATGTGTATACACTTCGTGAATCTCGTTACCTAACCTAAAAATAATCTAACCTGTTAATAATAAGAGATTACGTTTTTGCTCGTTCCTCTGTCTTATAAGCTTAATAATAGCACACGCCCTCTAGCGGCCATAAATACTGCGAAAACGAAGCGAACATGATCGAACGATAAAAAGGAGGTAATATTATAACAATGGAACGTTATTTAAACGTGGTCATGTGCGCGCGCGTAATGACGAGGACGCATATGGAAGGAATCATAGTCGAGATAAAAGAGTTCCATGAGTCATACATGTAGAATCTTGACTTGATGATCGTAAGTGATCCTTGACGCTTAACGGCTCCACGACCTCGATTTTGGTAAAACAAGCGGAAATTGGTTAAGCGTCCGCGCGCACTGCTTTTGTGCCATTGCACGCGTCAGCGAATCTCCGACAATAATGTTCGTTAATTCGAAATTACCATTTCACGAAAGCATTCTCTCGGGTTGACGCGTGTTTACGCGAGATCTCGTTCGATAATGTCGCAGAAAAATTGAAAACTATTTTACCGACCGTAGCGAAAGCGCAACGTCGAAAAAAACATTTCGAATCTTCGGGAAATATACGGCTGGATAAATTAGAACGGACAACGTTGCGGGATAAATTGTTGTATACGTATTTAAATACGCCGTTAAACGTGATAAATGTTTAACGTTCATCAAGCTCGAGATAAGTTGAGACGAAAGTAAAAGGTAATGGCCATCGAAGAAATGAACAGACCATACGGAGAAATTGGTTTGTCCTCAGAAAAGTGAAATCCGCATAAGCGTCGTTACGTGATCCGTGAAAAACGGATAGAGATCGAAGAAAACTAAAATACGATTCATTATCCTAGATTTAAATTTCATCTCGTTTTAAATAATTGAGATAAACGATTAAATGAATTATCCGCGAGAGATGACTGCAATCGCACGTAGAAACTGTGCATAACAGTCGTTTGAATGTGATTTACGAAAATAGAAAAAGTTATAATTGCTCGATAAACAATGAAAAATTTATAAAATGATATTTCTCAAGGATATCATTACGTAATATTAATACGTAGTAATAATTTCATGCCGGTTTAGCAATGATTAACAACTTTTGTTGCTTGTTAACCTCGCTTTGTTTTAAATGATATTTTAATTTTAACTCTAGACAACATGAGAAAATAAAAAGTCGTGATCTTCTGATGAAACGAAAAGTAATAATTACGCTGGTTACTGTAATATGTGTGGACATGATACGATTAAACTCATTTTGTTTTAAATTTATAATTAATTCTTTGAATGTTACTTTGTACTTACGTTACAGTCTTCTGACACGTCTGAAAATTTTAAACAATGAAATTTCTTTCTTCGTTTGCCTCCACTTATAAAAAGGAATTATCACGAAATATTTATAACATTTTTGCTTAATGAACAAACCACGCTAATTAAAAATAATTATAAAAACTATGCCGAAATACAATTTTAAAAAATCCGTTTGAAGAGACAGAAAACTGTGAACGTAATCTAGCGGTAGAAATTATAAAATCCGAAAGGATCAACAAACAGAAACAATCCCGTCGATAAAGATGGTTACTGTATAGAAACTTAAAATTTTTAAGATCATTTCGATACTATAATTTTTATATTAAAATATGTTTTTCTTTAGAAATTAAACTTTCATAAATTATATATAAAACTAATTTCGAAAAGCTAACTATTATAGTACTAAAATGATAAATTAAAAGTATTTTTAAGTAAAAACTAAAAAACAAAATATTGTTAAATATGTGTGTATAGTTTTTACTTACTATTTTTACTTATGTATGATACATATATATTAATAATATGTAATGTAAATACAAATTAAAAAAGAAAGTCATAAAAAATTGTATTGAGAACACGACCATATTTCAGTCTTTCGTGTTCTTCCTTCATATAACATTCAATTCACAATATATTGCATAAGAAACTATTCAGTTATCTTATTAATTTAATAATATGTATTTCTGGTGACATTGAAAATCATACGCATCTTATATAAAGCAATTTTTTTAAACTTTCCTATTACATAAAATAGATAAGATAACACATTAAAAGTATAATCCACTTTTCTTTTGTATAATCCTATGAATTCGTATGTTAACATTTAAATGTTAGATTACAATTATATGAAGGTTATAATTAAATATTTAATTTACTTTTTTATTACCGCTATGGATAATTAATAAGCAATTACAATTACACAGAAAATGTATAAAACTAAATATGAATACTTCAATTAAAGTAATCAGTATTAAAGAAAATATAGCATCGTATCGTATGGTATATCAATGCCAATATTAAGATAACTTATCATAAAATTAAACACATATTAAATGACTCACCGAAACATTTGTGCCAATGTAACTACTTTAGTGCCACAGCAAACGTGCTTACAAGTTACCTACGACAAAGAAAGATACTCATATAAAAATTAAGATTATAATTTTTATTTGCTATAATGTATTTGTAATGTATTCGCGTTTG
The DNA here is from genome assembly GCF_051020765.1 of Lasioglossum baleicum. Lineage (NCBI taxonomy): Eukaryota > Metazoa > Arthropoda > Insecta > Hymenoptera > Halictidae > Lasioglossum > Lasioglossum baleicum. The sequence goes on along the minus strand of NW_027469992.1, from coordinate 25,951 downwards.
TCTGATTATTTAAATAATGAAGTGTATTGCTATGAAATATTGTAAATGTCAAAACAAAACAAAAAAAACAAAATGGTCCTCTAGATAATATTAAATTAATTGTGAACATTAAAGCAAACAACATTAATAATATATCAATAATATATTATCATGAAATAAAAATAAGCTTGCTTTTTTTTACCAATATAAATATGTACAACAAGCTTTGACATGTGTTTAATAGAATGACAACAAAAAGCAGCAAATTTTGTTACACCTTGATGACAAAAAAAAATCGATAGTAATTTTCAACTGCTACTTGCTACGAGCTTAACATCGTATTATACAAAAAATTGATTTGTGATATGAAATTTCATCAATTAAATTATCAAAGCTATACGTAGAAAGTTTGATTCTAGTCGACAAGAGCGACTACTCGGTCATTGTATACTTGCCAAAGTCAAGGTCGTCCAACTTGCCATTGTAAGGTCAAGTCGTCATGTTTACAATGTCAAATCGGAACTGTAATTCACGCGACGTTGCACACACGCACATGCCCACGCACTAACATTTCCAACGAACTTACGACATTGTTCGTAGCTAAAAAAAGGCAAAGCATCCCGGCGGGACTGAATAACCCCATTAAAAAGTTCTACGACAAAAAGTTAGGTTAGATCAAAACCGAACTGAATAACAAGCCGGTAACAGCATACTGTATTGTGCAATTCTACTTTCGTTACTTTCGCGATACTTTACGTGACATGACGATTTTCTTAGACTTTTTTCGTCACTAAATCACGACAAATAGCAATTACTAACAATGTAATTACCTATCAAATTGTAGAGTACATGCGTTAACAATGAGTTTTTGCTTATTTAACTTTTTACCAGCGTGTAATTTCGCCTACTATCTAATGTATCTGACATCTTATTGCTGTTACTATATTCTACACACTACCCGGCTATCGTGTCATAATCACACGTAAAAAATAATACACGATATTACCACTGGCGCTTCGCGTCTGAATAGTACCAACACTGCAGAAACGCTACCAACGTGATATTGCAAATGAGTCTTAACTGTATTCTGATTTCCGTAATTTTGTAATGCTAACTGTTGCAAAAACTGCATTATCGTAATACGTATTCATATATGACCATGGTGTATACATGATACATAGACATAAATTTACATTTTTTTAAATTATTAAGAAAATTTCCTATTATCTAAGAGAATTAAATAACAATGAAAGATATTACTAATAGTAATAATTAATAATTTATATGTATAAAGGGCTGTTTTAAGGATATAATGTAGCAGTTGTAGAATTCACTACTGTATTTTCCTGTAACATATTTTATTATTTTTCCACCTTTTATAGAAAAATATATTTTGAAATAGATTTCATGTAGGAAAGACATATTAATTTATCACATTTTACATGCAATAAACAGTTAAAAATATCATGTATCATATTCCTCTATAAATTGTTTCAAAAGTCCATTATTTAATGGGATCACAAGATGTTCAACACTATCAATATTACGTTTTATTTTCACTAGTTTATGATCTATAAACTCAGTTAATTGTGCTCTTAACGCTAAATCTGAGCTTACGAGAAATCCTTCGCGAGCAGCTCGATAAAGATCTTTAAATGCCATTCCTATTAAGAGAAACAAAATTTTAAATAAATTAAATTTAAAACCACAAGATACAATAAGTAATTTTTTTAACAAGTTTCTAATTACCAGTAATATTAACATTATTGCTATTTTGCAACTGATATTTCGCAAGCAATATGTAAATTGACTTAGCATTTGAAGTTAAAGAAAGGAAAACATTATGAAGAGATGACACAGCAAGAGCACCACTTTGCTGAACCATAAGTGAACTTTCATAAGATGTTTCTTCTTGATAAGTTAAAAATGTTGATGTATCCCACCAAAAGAAATTAAATTTAGCATGTTTTGTATGATCCCATACTATAAATGTACAAGCATACAAAAATGATTAGAATTAATGTTAAAATTAACATAATGAACTGATGGAAAGAAGTAATGTATAAATGTTAAAAAAAAATGTAATAAAAAATGAAGCATACATAGCGGAGCATTGATATGATCTACTGATGCTAAAACACAAATATTTGGTACACTTGCAAGGCAAGACAATAAATCTTGAGCTTTACTTGAACGTAACATTATGCCATCTAAATTATGTATTAATAAATAAAGTCTGTCCTTTGGATTTTTTGTTAAAACTTTTTTAATAAGATGTATACAATCAGTTGCATTGGTAGGACAATTTAACTCCAATAAATCAGTAATTATACCATTCAAAATCTGAAAATATTATATTATTTCAATATTTGCATTTCAATTCTATTTGTGTAACTTACATCTTTTGTAGTTAAACTAGGAAAAAATCCATTTACTACTAGCGATGGATGATAAGATATATTCTTATGAAAATGATTGATTAAACATCTCTTTGATCCCAAACCATAAAGTAATACAGTGTAACCTTGCCTGTAAGACAACAAAAAAATATTACTATATTTATTAAAAATCAATAGATTTCAATATTTATTTATTTTTAATACTTACTCCATAATAAAATACCACATGGGAAATAATGAAGTATAATGTTCAGTTAATGACAAAATATTTTTTTTATGTTGTGAGGACACATAATTTTGATTTGCTAATAACTGTTCTAATTTTTCTTTCGTTAAACGATTATTACGTAAATATTCTAATGTCCGGTCAGATGTAATTATTTTCTCTGATTGTGTAGCAAAGTATTCATCACTTTGCATATGCTTCAAAAATATAAAAAATGGCAGTGAATAATTTAGGCATAATTTATACCCATTTATGTTTATTATCTTCTACTTACAAAATCCTTGTAAATAACTGAAGGTTTATTTTTCTTATTTATTCTTTTTGGTGTACTTAATATGTTCGCTTGTAATTTAAATTTTGGATTTTTAAGCTTTGTTTCCAATACAATTATTTCATCACTACTAACATCTGTATTTTCACTGTCACTTGTTTCATCTTTGTCATCATCAGATGGTGCATAATCACTAGATTCAGACACACTTTCACTTTCACTTGAAGTTAATCCAGATTTATATTTTTTCTGACTAACAGCAGCTGAAAAAAAGAATTAAAATAATCATGTTATATTATTATCACTGAAAGAGTACTATATTAGTTTATCAATTATTATACCTTTTGCAACCGTTGGATTTTCCTTAGGAATTTTCAAGATTTTTCTGTCATTTAAATTTACTTTTTCAAGAACTACTTTAGCTACAGGTAATGTAGTATTATTAACAGGTGTACAACATAACTGTGCTTTTTGTGTCATATTATCTTTTTTAACAGATGTTTGTAATTTATATAATTCCTCTCCACTTATATCATCATTTGAAAATAATTCTAAATTAATAACATGTACTTAATCCTTGAAAAATTACAAAAACTAATACAATAATAAAAGTATTTTTTTTAATTACCAAGTGGTTTTTGTATATTTTCTTCTACATTTTGGAGTTCTTCTTGTATTTTACTTACTAGATTTACATCAAAATCTTCATCTGAATTGGATGATGTATACGTATACTTTATAGGTGTACTTTCTGTAATAAGAATTATTATTAAAAATAAAATTATAAGTAAATATATTTTTGAAAATTAATATTACAATATATCTTTTAATATTAATCATATATATATTACCTTTTACGCGGGCTTTTAGTCGAGAAGATCGCCGTAAATTTTCAGTAAGAGACATTTTATATATTTTGTAATTATTTTAAAACTGAGCACCCAAAGAATTAATATTAATTAAAAAGTACTGAAGCTGTAGTCTAAAAAAATAGGCGCTTTTAATTAAACTTAATCAATGATATTAGCAAACCTAGAATAACCGCTTGACTTACATACTCAAAATGTTACATCCGTTACGCCATCGCACGGAAAATCTTATATTAAATAGATAATAAATAATATTTCAGCAATAATACAAATTAGATATGATTATAACAAATTTGCTACATTGAAATATCTATTATGTGAGTTACTATATAAATTATGCAATTTTAAATCAATAAATTTCGCTATACCGTAATTGTAAACCGTACCTTATTTTTCTATAGTTGTTAACATTGAAGAATATCCTTAATAACGGTTAAGAACTAAACTATTGCAAGAGTTTAAAGTGATATATAGAATATTGTAAGACACATGATTCCAACCTATAAAGTATCAAGTTTTGTTTTTACGTTTATTGTGATGTTATTATTAAATTTTAAATGTGCTAGTAAAAAACGTATTCAACAATAATACGCGAATATTTTACTAATTTAAATACTACACATATTTATGCAATATACTTTTAATATTAAATTCAATTGATTGCATATAGTGTATTGGACAATAGTTCTTTGAAATGTAGAATAGTATGTAAAAAGTGTGAAAATTATATTTTATATAAATATTAATGTGCATATATAATACTGATAGATTAATGAATAATATTGTTTGTACTTGAATTTTAATAATTTAATGAATTGAAAAACTATAAATAATTTTATTGAATAAAAAGCAGAAAATACAATTTTATAGTTTTATTAAACATGACTGATCTAGATGTGGAAGATTCTTTAACTAAGTTAAACACTCAATTAAATAAAAGCATGGTTTTGATGGATACCATGGAAACAGAAATATATCAGCCAAAAAGTAATAAATCTATTAAAATTAGTACAAAAATTCAACCATCAAGCCCATCTATTATATCACCTGTTTCTCGAAAAAGTATTTTGAAAAAAACTAAGGATATAAGCATAGTAGAGACAGAACAAAATGCCAAAAATAACAATGAAATAGAAACTGAAATAAATCATGATAGAACACCAATGGATATTTCATCTGTTATAAGACCATATAATGTAAGCAAAATTTATTCTATACATTTTTTACCATTAACTTTGTATAAAATTATTTTATTAATTTTATTTTAGATCAATGATTTAATACAGAGAGAAGATTTAATTGTAGAAACTACTAATGCTACATTTAGCTTAGATGATTTATCTGATAACGAAGACATATGGATTATGGATATTCCTGGGACAGTGAGTCAAATATGTTTAGATATAAAGATAATATATCGATAATATAAGCATTATGTCATTTTTAGATAGATCCAAATGAACTTAAAGGCCAGACTTTAATATTTGGAGAAAAATCTAAATTTAAAATTAAAGAAGAAAGATATTGTACAGTGAATCACGAAGTTAAATGTAATGTTACATGTGTACTTCATACTGGCAAAGTAAAATCAAAATATAAAACTGGTAATCTGATTTTTCTTTATTTAAAAATATAATGAGTGATTTGTTGTAACATTTGCACTGTTTTTATATAGTTAATATGAAGCCAGCAGGCACGATTAGTGTCAGACGAAAACTTTCAAGTATTTCAAAAACTAAACCAATGCAAATAGAAAACTGCAGTGTGCCATTTCCAAAAATTTGAGAATTCGACATCCTTTATTTGGTGTAAGTTATAAAGGTAAAGTCAGAAAAATGTAATAAATGTAATAAAATAATTGGTTCGAGAAGCAAGGATGGTAATAGGAAAATATAATATGCATCATATTATTTAAAAACTATATATGACTGGTATAAATTGTAACATTACATAATCCACAAAAATTTATCGATATCCTTATTTGTTTATAAAATATTGAATTAACAAAATAAATTGCAATACTAATTTTGGGTAATTTTGTATTAACTTGCCAAACGCAAAGAAAAGTGTAAGGTTAGATTTTAATATTTTAAAATAAAATACAATACTTGATTTTAAATCATCATGAAATTTAGAGAAAATATTATTGTAATATATCCTGTACTAACAAGAAATGTAGATTGATTTAAGTGATTTTAAAGACAAAGTCTGTCCAATGAGAATGTACCCCTAGTTTATTGAATACTAGGAACATTTGTTCTCAACGATTGGTGCACTGTGAAATCAGTCACTGATTATTTCCGAGTGCGCGGTAAATATAAAATAGAAGAAACTGTGAACGTAAAAATTGCTAGTGGACCTTGAAATATTATAAAAATATTCGCCAAATGTTCATTTCATATTGCATATTAATATGAATTTATCAAGTTGAATAAAAAAAGAATCGAAGGTAAAAATTTTGTTACGCATAATAACGTAATCGAAGTTTTGGTTGACATGCGCTTTCAGAATCCTTTACCTATGCGCCTTTCTTTAAATACCAGTGTATGTAATGTCCGCTTCTGCGCAGTCGCGGTGCGCATGCGACCAGATCTAGAAGACTGTACAAAAATTTCCCAGTACAGAAAAGAGATTTGTTAGTGGAAAAGTTATAACGTAAGTAAACAAGAGTCAAAAAATTTGGATTGACGAATGCGTGAACATAACTCCAGAATCGAGAAAAACAGTGGCACGCGATATTCAAATCCTAAAGGATTGTCGAAAAGTTATCCTATCGTACGAAGTTAAGGTTAAACGAACCAGGTATACCCTGTAACCAGTCCAGGGTATTTAGCAACCCCTCTGACGACAAATCATTCAATCCTTTGTGACGTTCGCCGCGAACCATACTATGTTAATCGCGCAACTACAATTTTCATTTCCATAAATTGAACATTTAAGTTGGGGGCTTTACTTGTTTGCGTTCGAATTAGGATTACGTTTTTTCAAAAGTAGGTACAGAAGACATGAGAGATCGGTGAGAGTCTTTTTCTTTTACGCGCAAGATCAAGACAACGACCATTGGCTAAAAAGGGACAAAACGAATGATGCATCGTTGTTCTATCTATCTTCGTTTTCGTATATCCATTTCTTTCTCTCTTACTCTGTCTCTAGCCCTCTCTGTTGCTTTTTTCTCCTCCTCTCTTTTCTTCCCCCTCTTTCCCTCCGCCACTCCTTTCGTTACTTCCATTTCTCATTCTCTTGCTCGCCACTAGCCTTTTCCCCTCTTCAAAATCGTATCGCGAAACATCGAGCCATCGTCCTTGCGTATGTGGATAGTTGTATTCGAAGCTCCGGGGAATTTACGTGTCATGCCCCACCACGCTGACTTTTCACGGATTTTCACGTAGGTTTCTGCTATGGCGTAGTACCTCTCACTCGCTCTCTGACGTTTCTTCGCTTCTCTCGACGCCACCAACAGCTGTTTCGTCCGATCGTCGCCTCTCGTATAGTTCGTGTCTCACCGTAAGAGTGAGAGAGAGAGAGAAAGTGAGTGGGAGAGTACAGACGGTGGCCCTACCGCAAGTTTTTCGTCGTCGTTCTCAACCTCACGTACAAACTTGTCATTTTTACGTCCACCGTAGGGCGTACGCGATTACTCTAATTGCCTGAAATCCAAAGCGTTATTTGTTCGTTTATCGTTCGTCTGACAGCTCCTGTCAAACGGACCTTCCTTTCCAACTGTTCGTTAAATCTGTCAGCTAAACAGTCACCGTTTCCTATTCTATTTTCTACGAGAGAATATTATGTTCCAATTTCTTCTGGTATACGTTAATTCCAACACATCCACGGTGAAATATATAAAAAATTTCGTTACGACGTACGTTGCGAAGTTTCTCTTACGAATTGACGTGGAATTGCACGAAAACGGCTGCTAGTACTCGATGACACGTCTGACTCATAACATTCTTACTGTACAACATTTTAACATCCCATTATTTGTTTCAGATTGTGCAAGGATATTAGTGTGTAAGAAGTTACAAGTACAGTCAATTACATAGTATCAAGACATTGTGGAAACTTTGCACGTATGTATACTGATTTTGTATTAATAACGATGTTATTTATTTATTAAAATGTATATTCTGGGTATTTTCAGTGTTACTGTGCATATTTTATTGATAATTTCATTGCTAAAATTGAAATATTTTAATAATTATTGCTTACATATTTTTCATGTCTACAATCTTAAGTGTATTGGATATTTTGTGTGAAACATGTTTTATTTGTGTACAGGGTTTACGAATTAAAAAATCTTGGTAACTTACTATATTGTGTGATATAAAAACTAGAAACAAAAATGTCAGTATTGAATCAAAGTGGAGAAGATGCAGTAGAATGCCCTTTGTGTATGGAACCATTGGAAGTGGATGATTTGAATTTCTTTCCATGCACTTGTGGGTATCAAATATGTAGATTTTGCTGGCACAGGATTCGTACGGATGAAAATGGTTTATGCCCTGCCTGTCGGAAGGCCTATTCTGAAAATCCTGCTGATTTTAAACCTCTCAGTATGGAAGAAATTGCAAGGTATGTAATGTTTATTTCACAAATTTATTATGTCAGAACCAATCGTAAATAAATATATATTTGTACGTTCGTTTTCTTTTATTAGATTAAAGGCAGAAAAGAGATTAAAAGATCAGCAACGTAAGCAGAGGGTTACAGAAAACCGTAAACATCTAGCAAATGTGAGAGTAGTACAAAAAAATCTAGTATTTGTAGTAGGATTACCATTGAGACTTGCGGATGCTGATGTAAGTAGAGAAATAAATGAACCGACTAAAGTATTCTGAAGCGAATAGTGTACTTTTGTATTAATGAATTTTCAGGTATTAAAGCGACATGAATATTTTTGGAAAATTTGGAAAAATTCACAAAGTTATCAAAGCACTTCCTATGCAGGGTCTCAAGGTCCTAATGCTTCAGCTTACGTTACTTATCAAGTAAGCTACATATATTTTTACATTAAAAACTACTATTATTTGATTATTTTTAAATGCATTTTATATCGAACAATTTATATATTATTAGCGTCAAGAAGATGCACTACGTGCTATAGAGGCTGTGAATAATGTTGTTATGGATGGCGAACAATTAAAACGTCGTTAGGAACAACAAAATATTGTTCGCATTTTATGCGTAATCAGCCATGTCCAAAACCGGATTGTATGTATTTACATGATCTTGGGACCAGGAAGCATCATTTACAAAGGAAGAGATGCACCAGGGCAAACATCAAGAATATGAGCGTAAATTAGTGCAATCGTTACATGCGTCATATGCATCTGCACAACGGTAATTTATTTTACATTTGCAATTATTAAATTATATTTAAAAAAGAAAAGAAGATGATATAACTCGGACAATAATTATTATATAGAAACCAACACCATCACCATCAGTGACAGCAGTATTGTTAGAGAGAATGGAACTTCAAATTCTCAAGCCAAAGAAGCTTGGCCATCGTTACAAATTGGGCAAACAAATAGTAAGTTTTTTTTTTCACAATATTAACATTTATATTTGAAAACAATATCTTTCTATATAGACTATTAATTAGTTTATTTTATGCCTATAGGTTCACAAACAAATTGTAAAGAATTATCACCGCCGTCACAAACAACATCACAACAAAACAACATGACAAACGGAAGTGGTACAACAAATCAGCAGAGTCATGTATCGTCTGGTGGTTCAACACAACAACAGAACAATAATAATAAAGGTGAAAATATGAATATACGGAGGAGGAAAAAAGTAATAGTGAAAGTAAAGCTCAGGCAGCGCGGAATAAACATAAAAATTGTCAAAATAAAGAAAAACATAGTACACGGACAACTTCTCGATCAGAATCTAGCTCTATTGGTACGCAAAATATGTACAATCACAAATTAATGGGCAGAAGGATATTAGAAATTTTTCCTCCGAATCGAATAGCGATGTATTACAAAAATTGGGTAATAAGTGTAAATCGGAACAACAATCACAACCGCAGCAACAACAGCCGCAGCAGCCGCCACCTCAACAGCAACAACAACAAAATAATAAAGGATCCAAATTAGTTCAACAACAACAGCAGCAGCAACAACAGCAACAACAACAGCAGCAGCAACAGCAACAACAATCATCTCATGAACTTAAAGTAAATGGAATAGTGCAAAATGGAGAGCGTCGGCATTCGGATAGTGAAACAGATCAACAGCGCGAAGGTAGTACACCGGCTAGTACAATTTCAAGTACGGAAGATTCAAATGTGAATCATCAAGTGGAACATTTAGCAGAATCAAGTGAGGAGAACAGTGGTGCTGCTATTTTGGGTGAGTTCCTTATATTCGTGATCATTTCTATATGTATTGATTTTCTGCTTCTAAAATAAATATACAAAACAGCTAAACTTAATATAAAATATTCGTTAAATAATATGTAAATAAGAGAAAAAATAACAGATTGAAAAAAATTTTCTATTATATTGCTATTATTAAAAATGTATATTAGAGTTTATAATGAAATTTATGAAACATTTATTATAGTTGCAAATTTTTATTATTTAAGTTTAAAGATTTACAATCTAAACTTGTTTCTTTTCTAATCATTTTAAACAGTACTTGATTATAAAATTTTTTTATTTTGTTATATTGAAGTGTACGAATTTTTTATATATTTATTTTTTGGAAATGTTTCTATAACTTAATAAAGTTCCACAAATATATATTTGCAAAAGAAATAGAAGGAAATTTATACTCTTGGCTTATGATAAGTTCATAAGAGATTATACATAGGAGTTACAATATTTAATTCATTTAACTTAATATTACAACATGTCATACAGAGTATTTGTAATAAATCACAAATCATTCTAAATGTGTGCCTATCACTTATAACATTGTATGTTGTACCTTAAACATATGATACAATAACTTCTGAGCAATGTATAGTATATTAATGACATGCAAGTCTGATGGCTGTCTCATAACTGTAGAATAGAACTTAAATAGTTATAGATATATGCCAAAATAAAGAGAATTCTTTGAAAAAAAATAGTAACTGTTTTTTGTGTTTTTGTACACACTTGACTTTATCCTTCTTGCAAGTTACATCATTTGAACACTTATGTTAAGTGTCTGGAAAATTGTTCACTCGCTTACATACAATGAAATATTACGCAGAAATATATTTTTTTTATATAAATAAATATGTATATATATACATGTAAGATTTGTTTTTTTTATAATTTTTTATTCCATGTTTAAATATAAGGATATTTTCCAGACACAGATATATACATTCTTTGAGATTCATTAATGGTGGCAGAGAGGAATAGTATTAGAAGCTGTTTATTCTGGCATTTGAACACTACCAAAATGATTTGATCGCGTCTCGTAGTGTAGAGATTTGTGCGTATCATCTTTAGGTTCCTCTCCAGCTAGCACAAATTCATCACAAGGTGCCAATCAACAGCCACCACCAGGACTACATAATGGATCTCAAATACAATTCAATCACCGATCGATCTTTCAGACGGACAATAATAGTTTCTTCAGTTCAAATACTTTCCAGAAAATCTCTACTACCACCTCAGTGCCACCTACTACTTTAACAGGCATGTACATATAATCTTTAGTATTGTGGTTTTCATAAATTGATTTTTGGGAAATTGATTAAATTCTTATATTTGTCTGATTCCCTTTTTATATTCTCATATATTTTATATAAAATCAAACGTAAAAAAAACATTACAATTATTTTTTTTGGATATACAGCAAATCCAAACCTGAATTGGACAACCACAGGCTTAGCTTCTATTCCTGATTCATTGCCAATGGTTCAATCCAGTGAAGATTGGCAAGCAGCTTTTGGTTTTCAACCTGAAACTTCACAAACAAATCATGTTGTACAAAAATCCAGTCCTTCTAGTTCACCAGGAGTAACATTTAATTCTGAAGGTTTTGTAGATGAAGAAGTTTACACTAATCTACAATACACTACTCTGTCAGAACCTTCTGGTACTTTCACATCAAGCTTGCTTGTTAATTCTCCTGCATCTAAATTTATGGCAGATTTTCAACAAAATTCATTACAACAAAGGCTTGCTCTACAGGTAAGTAGTTTATGAAAATTATTAATTTATTAATATATCAAATTTTTATAATTACTTTTCATATAATACTTAAAAAATTGTATAAAATAATCAGATATTTGACTAAAATAACATAACAATATAATTGATAGAATATAAATGGGATTGAAATTGAAATATATTAATAACAAAAATAACTATTATTTCCTAAGGCCCAACAAATCAAGAAAATTGTGAATACATAAAACAAAATGGTCATGCAACTTTGGAGGAAGTACGGAATCACAAAGAATCTGGTTCAGATTTAAAGGCTGATGATGATTTAGGTTTGATCCTTTTCATGAAACACAGAAAGCTCTAGCTGAACTTATGGAAAACGAAATGCAAATTCAACAACAAAGGTTGTTTCAGCAACAACAACAACAACAAAGAGAACGAGAAGAACAAAATAGGGTACAGCATCAACAAAATATTGCAAATATTGGTCAACAACATTTTCCACAGGTAATTCTCATATTTCTTCTTTTTCTTGTTTATTTTTTCTTTTTTTTGAGAATTATTTAAAAAATTTAATAATTTGCTAGTAATCGTTTTTTAAAAGAAACGCTAAATGTTCTATTATTTTATTTTTATTTCATACTATTGTATTTTTCTTACTTAGGTTACCCATATAGCACATTTACAACAACAGGCTCAACATCTGCAGAATCTACAAGTTCTTCAACAGTCGCATTCCTGCTGTCTCGTCTTCCACAAAATTTGTTACAAAGTGGTACGCAAAGTCCTGCTCAGAGTACTGTGGCTGCTGCCAGTTTGGGACAACGTAGTCGCCTTCCACCACCAGGTTTCCCTGGTTCTACACCAAATCACATGAATTCTTTTGGTCTTGGTATACCGCGACCAGCTCCCACGAACAATGCTCTTTCGGGTTAGTATTTTCGTAATTTCGTCAATAGTTTGTGGTGATTGTAAACGTATTTTATGTTTACTCGAGCTATCTATTCAAAATATAAATAAATCTTTCGTAATTTTTGAAAAAGTAAAGATATATTTTTTATTTGTTTGTATAAATTGGAAATAGTAAGTTAGTGTCAGTAAATATGTATTTGTGGTGAGCAATAGTGTTATCCAAGTATAAAAGTGAATTCTTGTGACTTTGCAAAAAATCAATATAATATTATACATGAGTCATTCGTCTAGTGTGCTGTTTACAGGAGCACAACCATCTCAACAAAATGCCTATCTTCCAAATGGAAACCCCCTTCTGAATTCACAAGGTACCCTTTAATAATAACTATTAGTAATTGAATATTTTTATATTTTTGTATGATTAATGTTTAATATTTGATTGGATATTTAAAACAGGTATTAGTAAATGCGCAGGAGATGCAGTGTATACGCTTAAAGATTGGTGTGATATTAATAATCAACAACAACAACAACAATTTCATCATCAAGCATTACATCAAAAAGGCGGATGGAACAATTTTGGACCTATTGCAGACTGGACTTCGATTGATCCAGCTATTGTTAGTTCTTCTAGGCCTCTTCCATTCCAAACTACTAGTACATGGCAATTTCCACATGTTCATCCTACACACACTGTTTCACATAATGCGCAACAGGTATTAAACACGTTTATGATATTTTTAAATCCGTTTTACAATCCAGTATATTTTTCAGTATATTTTTTATATAACTGTATCTTGGCAATATTTTTCTCTTTTTATTTTACCGTAGTTATGTTTCTTGATTTATAAAAAAGTAAAACGAATTCAAAACATTGTGAAATTATAATTTAAAGAACGAATTATTGAAAACACACATTACAACATATTTTATTTAAATAACCGGTGTACATGTTTACATAACGAATGTTTCTTATTTTATAAGGAACAACAGAACGCACCAACTCAACATTGGGCAATGCAACCACCTCCAGGTTTTGCTGCACCAGCGACCACGGGACAACTAAATAATCAACAACCAAGCACAACTGCACTGCCGCACACTAAACTTATCTCTGCAGGATCGGAAATCGAAAGTAAGTAATACGAGAAGTATTTTAATTGTCATTTGTAGTAAATATGATAATAAAACATATAAAATATTTTTATTACAGATCTATAAATAAATATGAATACGCGAAGTGTACAAGTGGTATGATAAAACATCCATGTGAGACAAGACGAAAGTCAGCAATGATACAAAAACCCGACAGTCTGTTACGTACGTTTTCCTGACCCGTGTCAATATCTTTCAATTAATTTTATTCTGATACTTTATTCTCACTGGATGAGTATTTATCGTTAAAAACGAGTATTGCAAAATACTGGAATATAATTTAATGAATACTTTCGAATATATGCGACGAATATACTCCTATATACGTTTTCGATAATATTCTCATATTTAATCTATAGTAAATTCGAACTATTTACAAGTCTGGCAGTCTTACTACGATTAAGTTTATGTAGATCGAGATGATACAGGTGTCAAAGGCAATGATCATGATTTAATTATTAACACATTAAATAAGATACTTATCATGATAATTATACTAAACTAAAATTTTTGTGTATATATTACTCGGATCCAAGTAAACCATATTCAAGCGAACATAAGAAATGCTTTTTTGTGTAAATAACATTTTCAAAAGGACATGTATCACAAGTCAAAATTTCACACGACGAAAATTCGTAAAGAATTATTTTCTTTTGTATTAAGACATTTTTTTTAAATTTCAAATAGGGAATTATGTTACAGAAGAAAATACAATTGACACTTATCGCGACTTTTTATTTAAAATATAATGGCGTATTACATTTATACTATAAAATGCTTATATACTGGCAACACTAGAACAAATTTTTTAACAGAATATTATCTGTTTGTCTGTTTCCTAGACAAAAGATTTCTGTTATATATGTATTATAAATATGTATTATTATTGTGAAAATGCGCAGATAGATACATGCTAATAAAAAAAAAACTAAAATGTAAAAAATTATAAGGAAATCAATCGTTGTTTTTTTTTTTCAAGAAAAATCTTAGATCTGAAGTCATAATCGAAAATCATTCGTTCCTGCAGTTTGAGTCATGATTATCACCTTAAAATTCACATTCAGTATATATATTTTGCTTCTTCAGTTTTATATAAAGCTGAATTCACAATTAATATTGCCATGCAATATCAACATTAACGTGTCTTGATATGTATTCTACAACTTCGTATGTTCATTTAATTTTAAAATACAAGAAAATTAAAAAAATATTTATTTTATTAATATATAGTATCAAATATGCAATATGTGAAAATAGATTATGATGAATATACGGGAGATGAGCTATAATAGTGGTGCTTTAAAAGAATTAAGTGTAAGAAATTCTTTGATGTACTTTAAAGTTAGTCATCAAAGCTTGTGCCAGACGAATATATAATTTATAGTAGATACTTCGTCGCATTTGTATAATCAGCCAACAGCATATTAAAAGTATACAAATTGAATTGGTTTAGGAATTAAAATTATAAGAATCGAATGGTATTCAGACATACATAGGATTCAGGAAACGACGAGCAACTGTCGAAATGATAAATATAAACGAGTCAGCGTATCCGAATCTCGAATACATACGAAACAATTACGATATATAACGAAATATGTCTGAATGATAGTACTATAATACAAAGTGTTATCGTCGAATGATTAAATTTTTGTAGCAGATTGTTAAACATATCTGCTAATTCAACACGATTAAAGAAAACATGATACATATACAAGAGAATGATTGAGATGAAGATATAATTATAACAAATTTAATTGAATTAAGGTAATCGAGAAATATACGACATGCGCAAGAAATTAATGAGGAAACGTATTTTAATTCATATTATCCTTGTTTCCTTTTAAATATCCATTTTAATTGATTTTCCTACTTTCCTATATTTGCATTTTACGTATTTCAATACACTTGGATACAATTTCTTTTAGCATCACGTATGCTTATTTATTTTTAAAATAACTAATTTTTTTAAATACATTAAAGATATATTTTTTCTAAATAATAAATAAAAAGTAATAAAAGGTGATAAAATTTGTAAATAACTATGTAATTGACGTTAAATTCACATTTATTAAATTCTGATGTACAAATAACAAAATATCATATTCCAATAACATGTATTATATCTTTGTTTATAACTTGTATATAATTATTGAAGTTCGGTATAATAATGATAAATGACATGATGTTAAACACATTTTGCAATTGTACATGCATTCCTTGAATAATGATATAAAAAGGAAAACATGTAAATATTACACATCAATAAGAAAAATTAATAATATTTCAATTTTTTCATCACGGTTTATCATTATTTCATCATATTAAGTGGGAATATTAAACCGTAAAAAATTTGTACCTAGTTACTATTAGACATCAGCAAGTTCCAATTTGTGAACTTTTTAGGCAAGGTATGTTGACAAATTCTTATTATATTACTATATTGATATTGAAGATGGATGTACATGTCCCATAATGATTAGTTACATAAAAAATTTAAGTTACAAATTGTATATTATCTAGACACTCATAAAAAAACACGAAAAAAAAAAAAAACTGTTTTTGAAAAAATAACAATCAATGTATTTTTTAAATGTGACTGACCCATTTAATTTACAATTTTTTAGGATTAATATAGACATGAAATAAGATCGTGTACAAATTAACGTATTTTTATATGAAACTCGTTTCACACGAGACTTCAAAATTAAATTCTATATACACTCAGATGTTGAAATTTGTATATACTGTACTTCAGTCGATTGAAAGCTCACAGTAAATAACTGTTTCAGTGTGTTTTATAGTCTTCTTTGATAGTGGAAAATTAATATTATCACTACTGAAAGCTCACAGAAATTGAGCAGCACAAACAATTGCGCGTGGTCATACAACGCTAACAAACTATTGGAAATATGCACCAGGATTTTTAAACTAATCACCAAATCTTCCGACCTAATGTATATAAAGAATTTTTGGTTTGCTCACATTTCCTTATTTTTCAAACTCTTACGCACCAAGGCCCAAAATGCCTTAGGTTTTAAATTATTCTGAACTGCTGTAAACTTCCAACCCATATGATCACCACAATGTTTACATGTTGCCACAATCCAAGCATATCTACCATAACATAAACTTATGTATAAAATAATTTATTATAGAAAATAAAAGAAGCGTAAAAATAATTCTTACCCTGGAAACCATGTGTAATTTATTGATGGTGGATCTTCACTTAGCGTAAGTCCTTGCGCGTGATATAAAGTAACAGTTTCATGTATAATTCCAGAAGGATTACAATAGGTACCCTGTGGACCTTCCTTACTCATTGGAAATATATGTGATTGTCTCCCAATGTAGGAATCACAATTACAACAAACAAATATTTTGTCCTACACGATAAGAAATTAAAAAATAAAAAATAAAATTAAAATCTGATTATATTTATAAAGTTTTAATAAGAATTGTTAATTTTACATACTTCTACAAGATATTTAACTTCTCTTTGTAATCTTGAAATTGCACAATCATAATTTAGTAAGACGATTCGTTCATCATCGTCTATAAATAAGTTTTGGGCAACCCAAAATGACAAATATACAGGATGTTCTGGTATGTTACTTCCCTCTTAAATTGAGTAAATAATTTTTAAGAGTTTAATAATTTAAATAACTTAAAAACCAAAATAATGTACAGTACATACTGCTTTCGATAAATTGCAAACGTTGCCGTATTTTTAATGAAAGTCGTAAAGGATCATATTGCCTGTACACCCAAGCAGGCCAAGTAGTAACCGCAGCATCTAAATTTTCTACTTTTTCTTGTTTCTTAAAATCATCATCATTTTCTGGATGTATTCGTAAGTGATCTAACGAAGCTAAACGTTCATCCAAAAATGGTGGTCCAAGCGTTACTTCTGGTAAAACTTTTACATGGGCTGATATTCTACCATAACCCTATATATATAAAAATTAATACGTTAATAATTTATTTCACAATTTTTCTTCAGAAATATTGCTTTAATGAAAGAAATTGTTTGTTAGATTCGTAAATTTATTAACTTATATACTATTATTAGCTACTGTATTATAAATTTAAAAATATATTATATATTAAAACCTACGTGAACTATAACTTTCAGGATCTTAAATCTTTGTCTACCTTTAGCTTTCAAACGGAAACCTTGTCCAGGATCATACATGCACTCATAAATCTCTGCAGTTGTGCCTATTGGTACCATTCTATCATGTCCCAAATATACAACACCAAATGTTCTATCACTTTCAATACATGTTTTTATCATATCAATAGTTTGCGAATCAAATACTGTCATTGGTAATGTCTGTCCAGGAAATAACATTACAGACTGTTTTACCAATAGTGGCAAATTTAAATAAAGCCAATCACCCAATATTGTTCTTCCTCTAAGTTCTTCCAAGTTATGTCCTAAATACTAATAAAACATTTACATATGATTAAAAATTGATTAAATACCGTTGAATGAATTCAGACTATATGCTCAAAACATTTTTGTTTATAAGAAAAACAATTGTACAAAATATTTATCATCATAATAAAATTCCATAAGATAATGGAAATACAATGCTTCCTTTGTGTCACATATAAGGATATAAATAAGCGTTTCACACAAATGTATAAACATTTATTGAAAACTTACAGAATGCGTTGCTGGTAATGTCAAATCAAATGTGCTTTCAGTAGACACAGATGATTCATCTGTATTTTCTTCTGA
Source organism: Lasioglossum baleicum (assembly GCF_051020765.1). Taxonomy (NCBI): domain Eukaryota; kingdom Metazoa; phylum Arthropoda; class Insecta; order Hymenoptera; family Halictidae; genus Lasioglossum; species Lasioglossum baleicum. The sequence continues at coordinate 7,277 of NW_027469992.1, read as the reverse complement.
ATAATCTTCCTCTGCATTATATTGTCTATTTTCTGGACATTCTATAAAACAAGTGCTTTAATCTTTTCCTATAATTCTTTATTATAAAAAAGTACATATGTACACAAGAAACCTAAAGTAAGTTACAAAGATAATATGATAATATAATAATATAATGGTACTAAATTTATTGCATAGAAATAATATATTTGTAAAATTATAAATATTTGTTGGACATGATTTATATTTTATAAATAATTCAGATGGAAAATTTGTACAATCTTGGAACAATATGTGAAAAATTTTATACATAACCTATAATTTTTTAAAAAGAATTTCACACGTTTAAATATAAATCACATAAAAAGATATACCTAATTCACTGTGTGTTTCGTCATCATCTACGTTGGCGTCCATTGTCATCTACGTATTCCTCCGAACGTTTAAGATCTTAAAAATTGTAAATAATCAGTACCTTTCTTTCCACAAACGTCAAACACGATAAGCCCTCTATCTACAACTCACGTATTTACGTAAAATGCACTTTACAGTTTTCATGAATCGAACTTCATTTAGAATGTAAGTTCATACGTTATTTACTTGAAATTTAAGTTGGAAATGATACTTTAAATCCAGTTTGCCCACTAAGTAGCTTATTAATAAAATAATTACCCTTTAAGAAAATCGAAAACATTTTGTTTATAAGCAAGCATTAAGCTCACTTTACATGTAAAATTTAAAACACAAAGTATACATTATGCATTACACTCAACAGAGTATAACAACATTGAAATAAATACGTGAGCTACAGTTCCTAATTAAATATGTATAACCGGAGTCGGACATTATTCGAATAACAATTCGGATAGAATTTTCCAATTGGGATATTGGGTTGAAATCTTGGAAAATATGGTTTGCCATTAATTTTCTAGTAGTGAAGAACCTAGGACTAATGAAACCTAAAACAAAGATGTGCAGTGATGTCCAACGTTACAGGGGGTGCAAATAAAAAGATACTCGCGACTACAGCCTAGATTACAAGATTCCAAAAGGTAGCTTTTAGAGGTTAGACTCTAACGAGTCCTGTGAGTACTGCGTAGCTCTTAGCTTGGCATCGTTTGTCAAAGATGAAATTATTATATTAACCCGAAATTTACGAAATAAAATTTATTCAGACGAATATTGAAACACATCTTTGACAAACGATGCCAATTACCAGGTCTCACCACGTGGAGGTGGCTACGCAAACGAGACCCGTACCTAAAGAAAATAGAAAAATGTAATACAAAATAAAACACAAATTAAAATTTCACAAAATAAATTACAAAATAAATTACGAAATAAATTACAAAATAAATTACAAAATAAATTACAAAATAAATTACAAAACAAATTACAAAGAGAAATACAGAATAAATTAGAAAATAAAATACAAAGTAAATAATAGAACTATAAAGGGGATCCCCTAAGATTATCCTAGAACAAACAAAAGTATATTTCATTTGGAAATAAGGGAGGGAAATGAAGCTACTGACACGTTAGTAAAATAATCGTGTCTAACAAAAGATTATTCGAGTCGGTAAGCTAGTTTTAAAACTCTACTGCCGTAACACTACTCATAGCCATTATCGACTGTATATCAAAAACCGCGAGCAGTTGTGAAAAATTCGCGACGCGACCCGACGAACACGCGAGCGCTATGCAATCTCGTGCTCCAGCGCCCTCTTCGTACCGATTCGCCCTCTTCCTTGCATCGACTTACACTGACGCGGCTTACACGCTTCATTACTGCATCGTCGAACCGAATGCTACAACGACATACCGACGAAGACCTTTGGAACCGGCCCCAGGAAGTATGAACGCCTCTGCGGCAAAGGGTAGAACACCGAAGTGATCATCCAATGACGACTGACGGAGGACCCCTCCCAGAACCGGCCCGCCGGATAATCGACAGCATGCCGCGGCAACACCAGAACGACAACGCAGCTTTGAAGACGTTGCGCGACAGAAGCGATACATGGTTGAGTTTGAATCGACATACGAACGAAGTACGACTTACGAAACAGGAGATTGCTTAGCGATAATTTACGGCCGCGAAATGAGCGAAGTGGGTAGCGAAAAGAAAAGAAAAAAAACGCGGAAACCCTTCTTTCCAAATGAAACACGTAATATTAGTAGTGGAAGGGGAGGGGGAGAAAAATATATTAAATACAAGAAATACAATCGGCGGACCTAACCTGTAACAAATTAAATCTGCACACGCATCCCACCATGTCCAACCATGACCCTCCACGTCCCACGTTGCCCCGTGCGGGGGGGTAAATAACGTGGTACTCGCAATTCCAGCCTAGCTTTCAAGGTACCAGAAGGTAGCCCATTGGAAGTTAGACTGGATTGCGAGTACTGCGTAGCTCTTAGCTTGGCATCGTTTGTCAAAGATGAAATTATTATATTAACCCGAAATTTACGAAATAAAATTTATTCAGACGAATATTGAAACACATCTTTGACAAACGATGCCAATTACCAGGTCTCACCACGTGGAGGTGGCTACGCAAACGAGACCCGTACCTAAAAAAAATAGAAAAATGTAATACAAAATAAAACACAAATTAAAATTTCACAAAATAAATTACGAAATAAATTACAAAATAAATTACAAAATAAATTACAAAATAAATTACAAAATAAATTACAAAATAAATTACAAAATAAATTACAAAATAAATTACAAAGTAAATTACAAAATAAATTACAAAATAAATTACAAAATAAATTACAAAGTAAATTACAAAGTAAATTACAAAGTAAATTACAAATTAAATTACAAATTAAATTACAAAATAAATTACAAAATAAATTACAAAATAAATTACAAAATAAATTACAAAATAAATTACAAAATAAATTACAAAATAAATTACAAAATAAATTACAAAACAAATTACAAAATAAATTACAAAATAAATTACAAAACAAATTACAAAGAGAAATACAGAATAAATTAGAAAATAAAATACAAAGTAAATAATAAAACTATAAAGGGGATCCCCTAAGATTATCCTAGAACAAACAAATGTATGTTTCATTTGGAAATAAGGAGGGAAATGAAGCTACTGACACGTTAGTAAAATAATCGTGTCTAACAAAAGATTATTCGAGTCGGTAAGCTAGTTTTAAAACTCTACTGCCGTAACACTACTCATAGCCATTATCGACTGTACATCAAAAACCGCGAGCAGTTGTGAAAAATTCGCGACGCGACCCGACGAACACGCGAGCACTATGCAATCTCGTGCTCCAGCGCCCTCTTCGTACCGATTCGCCCTCTTCCTTGCATCGACTTACACTGACGCGACTTACACGCTTCATTACTGCATCGTCGAACCGAATGCTACAACGACATACCGACGAAGACCTTTGGAACCGGCCCCAGGAAGTATGAACGCCTCTGCGGCAAAGGGTAGAACACCGAAGTGATCATCCAATGACGACTGACGGAGGACCCCTCCCAGAAACCGGCCCGCCGGATAATCGACAGCATGCCGCGGCAACACCAGAACGACAACGCAGCTTTGAAGACGTTGCGCGACAGAAGCGATACATGGTTGAGTTTGAATCGATATACGAACGAAGTGCGACTTACGAAACAGGAGATTGCTTAGCGATAATTTACGGCCGCGAAATGAGCGAAGTGGGTAGCGAAAAGAAAAGAAAAAGAACGCGGAAACCCTTCTTTCCAAATGAAACACGAAATATTAGTAGTGGAAGAGGGAGAAAAAAATATATTAAATACAAGAAATACAATCGGCGGACCTAACCTGTAAGAAATTAAACCTGCACACGCATCCCACCATGTCCAACCATGTCTCTCCATGTCCAACCATGACCCGCCATGTCCAACCATGACCCTCCATGTCCAACCATGACCCTCCACGTCCCACGTTGCCCCGTGCGGGGGGGTAAATAACGTGGTACTCGCAATTCCAGCCTAGCTTTCAGGGTACCAGAAGGTAGCCCATTGGAAGCTAGACTGGACTGCGAGTACTGCGTAGCTCTTAGCTTGGCATCGTTGTCAAAGATGAAATTATTATATTAACCCGAAATTTACGAAATAAAATTTATTCAGACGAATATTGAAACACATCTTTGACAAACGATGCCAATTACCAGGTCTCACCACGTGGAGGTGGCTACGCAATCGAGACCCGTACCTGAAAACAACAGAAAAATATAATACAAAGCATGGTACAAAACGTAATAGAATATATAATACAATATAAGCGGGGAAATAAATTTCAATGTAAATTACAAAATATAGTATGCCTTACATCGGTAACAGAGGAAATGCAATTAATTATGCGGTGGAAATAAAAGTTGAGAGATAGGATTGATAGTTACATTGGATTACTCTTATATGAAATAAGAGAATCCTTTCTTAATACGCCACGCGTGTTGCCTCTTATGGCGCTTTAGATGTCGTAACAATAGTATTTTAATAATAGTATTTTATTTATTATATTATTTATTTAATAATACTATTATTTTATTGTATTTTATTATATTTTATTTTTATAAAAATAAAAATAAATTTTTATATTTTATTTTTTTATTATTTTTTAAATGTCATATCAAAAGGCGATAAAGGTTTAATTCCTGATCGCAATGTATCGAATTTCGAGGAACTTTGGTGAACCCTCGAATACAATGTGCAGAGTATGCACAGTAATATTACACAAATGTGGATAAATGAAAAGTTCCTTCGAGTTGTAACGAAGCAAAGTAGCGAGCATAGTGACAAAAATAGGATTCGAAATAATATAAAAGATACTAATCTAAGAATTGGAAATATTTTCAACCTAGATTCTAATACGCGACGTACAAGAAAGCCCTATTCTGATCCAACGAATAAATCACAGAAATATATATATATATATAACGAGTGCTATTGTACACTAGTACATTAGCACTCGTGGTCAATATATTCAATACGAAAATAATAAAATACAACCAGTTACCCGTGCCGGTTCGGACCATTCGTCCTACGACATGATGGGTAACCAGAGGAATTGTAAACATGCGACTTACCGATCGTTGATCACTTCTTCGTATCAAAGCAGCTCTGGATTGATTGTCGCCTTCGTCCTGGCATCAGCGTCGCTCGGTCCACCTCTTGGCACGTCGTTAATCCAGCGATGTCAATATTTCTTCGATCCTCTTCCTTTTTTCCAACACTTTCACAATGCACTCGCGATATCGCGTACACTACCGTACTTGCTTCGACCGGTACCGAGTAAAAAAAATCGCGCGTACAATCCTTCGAACGTATACGATTTAGTAAAGGTATGGTAATAATTTAATATAACTGTTAGAAAAATATTTAATGTCCACGAACACGAGCGAAATTAAAATATAAGACGTAAACTATTTATACAAGTATTAATGAAATAATCATAAATAAAATTAGTATGAATTATTAAAAGAATAATTATAACATTAAAAATAAATAAATAAAATAAGTTATTAAATGTTGAACAATAAATAAATAAATTAAAAATATTATTAAATTGATTGATTAATTAATAAACTAATTATAAAATTGTTTAAAGTAAATAAGAAGTAAATAAAATTTAAAAAATTGTTAAAAGAGAATAAGAATTAAATAAATTTAAAAGATTGTTAAAGGTAAATAAGAAGTAAATAAATTTAAAAGATTATTAAATGCGAATAATAAATAAATAAATTTAAAAGATTGTTAAAGGTAAATAAGAAGTAAATAAATTTAAAAGATTATTAAATGCGAATAATAAATAAATAAATTTAAAAGATTGTTAAAGGTAAATAAGAAGTAAATAAATTTAAAAGATTATTAAATGTAATTAATAAATAGAATAATTAAAAAATTGTTAAAAGTAAATAATAAGTAAATAAATTTAAAAGATTATTAAATGGGAATAATAAATAAATTAATTAAATAGATTATTAAAAATGAATAATAAATTAATAAATTAAATAAATTGTTAAAACCGAAAAATAAATAATTTAGTTAAATAAATCTTTAAAAGTGAAAAGGGAATAATTGTATTAAATAAATCGTTAAAGAATCATTATAGATGTATAAATTAAGTAAATAGTTGAAGATGGGAAGTGAAGAAAAAAGATTAAATGAATTACGAGGCGCGAAAAAATTATTAAATTTGTTTATTTGGGTAATTTAAGTTTGGATGTACGCGCCGCGACGGCCGAGGAAAGACTGACGTCGCCTTGCCGTCGGGTGCCAGCACGTAACCTCGGGTAATGGTGGGGAGCGATTAACCGGAACGACCCGAACTTAACCGATTTTTCAAAGGCCGGGAGCAGTTTACAATAATTATTTAATAAATTATTCATAAATATATGCTTCCTAACATTAGAATAACAATATATACAGTAATTTACATATGTACAATTTTTTTTTGACATAGGCAATCCATTTACTTCCTCGTAACAATGGTTTTTCATGTACTAATCGTTTAAAACAACTTTTTAAAGTTAAAAAAGAGAATAGCGGTAAAAAATGATATTGACCAGATGGAGCACGTATAACACAAACCCATTACCCATCCTAAACTATGAAAAATTTGCGTGAAGGTATAAGAGAAAGATATTAATTTGATATAAAATAAAAATTGACGTGGTCTTCACGCGAGTGCCTACCCAGAAGCGCGGGAAAATTGGCGCGCGATTAACCGGAACGACCCGAGCTTAACCGAATTTTCATAGGCTCGCAAAACATTTATAATAATTATTAAATAGTTTATTCATAAATATATGCTTCCCAACATTTAGAATAACAATATATACAGTAATTTACATATGTACAATTCTTTTTGACACGTAGCAATGGTTTTTCCTGTACTAATCGTTTAAAACAACTTTTTAAAGTTAAAAAAAGGGAATAGCGGGTAAAAATGATATTGACCAGATGGACCTCATATAACACAAACCCATCAACCATCCTAAACTATGAAAAAATTTGCGTAAAGGTATAAGTGAAAGATAATAATTTGATATAAAATAAAAATTGACGTGGCCTTGACGCGAGTGCCTACCCAGAAGCGCGGGAAAATTGGCGCGCGATTAACCGGAACGACCCGAGCTTAACCGATTTTTCAAAGGCTCGCAAAACATTTACAATAATTATTAAATAGTTTATTCATAAATGTATGCTTCCCAACATTTAGAATAACAATATATACAGTAATTTACACATGTACAATTCTTTTTGACACAGGAAATCCTTTTACTTCCTCGTAACA
>NW_027469991.1:0-49606 GCF_051020765.1 Lasioglossum baleicum | reverse complement strand
CGAACTGAACTAAAAAGGCAGTACACCCTATTTTTTTAACGCTGCTCTTTTTATCTCCTTCCTAGTCTACAAACAAACAAGCCATGATAGGACGACGTATAAAAACGTTTTACTCCAAGTGGCAATAGCATGCTGGAATCAAAAGAGGAAAGATTTCAAAATAATGACAACGAACAGGCAGGCCCATCGAACGTAGTTCAACAAACAAGACTAGCACCGAGACGTAACCCATCAGAACGATTATCGCAAGATTTTAAAAAACAACGGTTAGTACCTATTATAACAAATAGGAAGAAAAAATATCCTCACCGGGGATGCAGAGTATGCTATGCAAATAAAAAATCGGGTTATACACGATATATTTGCGAATTTTGTAATGTCATCTTTATATATATATATATATATATATATATTATAGTCACCTTTAATGTCCTGAATTTCCTGATTTTGTTGCATGTACTTTTAGAAAAACCATTAGAAAATAATTGTTATAAACTTTTAATCTTATGTGTTGTATAAATAATATGAGAAATCGTTAAACGATATTGTTGCCGTGAAGTATAATTCTTTGCATGACTAGTTTTCGGACATTTTTCAGTTCAAATAGTGAATTTCGGTCCGTGTTACTCCCGAAAAACGCGCGGTGGACAGCGCAGTTTGGCTATCCCGAGCGCGGTGGAAACCGAACGGTTGACTGTGTGGTCGGCTAAGTGTTTTTGGTTTCGGTAGTGTCGTAAGACAGTGGGGTCTGCGAGTGCGCGCCTTACGCGGAGCGAATGGAATACCCCCTTTTCCGTCGAGCGAAAAAATTGCCTTCAAGTAACAAACGAATAGCATATGAATATACCATTATCTTATAATAATACTCCTAGAGGGATGACAATAATCCAGTCAAATCTATAATCCGATTAAATGTATAAAAATATATGTTAAGTTATATTAAAATTATCTCTGATAATTCTTTAGTTATTTTAAAGATTCGGTATTTCTATTCACTGAACGAATTTCTATTCACTTAACAAATTTTTTTATTCAAAATATTGAATATCATTACTCCATGAAATCTTACATTCAGCCATCATTAATGTAAGTAATGTAATTCATTTCATTAAGAAAATTCTAATTAAAAAATTCTGATTTTCATCTATAAGTGATAATTTTATCCTTTTTTCGATCATAGCTCATATAGTACACTTTAATGAGCAACTAGTAAGTTATTTTAGTTACTTATGTGATTTTATTCGAATTAGATTATGATAGTTAATGAACGGATAACATATTTTTTATTAGCGACTAAAGTGAAATAATTTTTTTCTAATTATAGTTTAAATAATTTAACGCGTATCAGTATTACGGGTTATACGAAACCAGTAGCAATGGAGGAAGCAATAGAGGAGGCGAGAAAGGAGAAGATTTTAAAACATCAACCCTTTCCCTTTCTGAGGTGATTCCTTTTTCATCATGTTCATTAATGTTAGGTTAAGAAATAATATTAGTCATTTATACATTTTATATTTCCGATTGTTATTTATTTCTTTTTTTTCGCTCTCTTTTCTTTTTTTATTATAATTTCAATTATATTTTTATCTTTATATTGTATTCGCAATGGGTCAATGTGGGGGGGGGGGGCTGTACAGAGCCCCCCTGACCAGTTAGATATAGATAGATGTAAGGTTCGACCCGCCGGGCTGGAAAGTCCGGAAATATATAAATTTTTCTTTATTGTAAATCTATACTTATGTATGAATTGTATTTGTGAGGTGCTCGGACCTCGGGAAATGTCCCGGGCGGGGGGGGGGAGCATGTTGACCAGTTTAAAGTTAATAAACGTTTAAACGTCGGTCCACGGTCTCTCGAATGATGGAGCATTCGATGCCGAGATCTACTAGACATTACTTAATGTCTTCTTTCACTGGACAATGATTATTCAGTTCCGTCACGTTTCTATTCTCGACCCACTGGTCAACTTGTCCTCTCCAACCATTGTTTATTTTTCCTCTTGTAACATTCAGAATCCAAATGACCTAATAAGCCACAAAAGCTTCGCATTTTTTATCCTTAAGATGTTTAGGCTTCTTAGAATGTTAACAGTGGCTAATGTGGTTAGACCTTCTATCGCGCCTTACTTGAACACACTTATCCGAGTGTTTTTCCTTTCCTTATCTTCTTTATAGCTTTTAACACTCTTTATCCTCTTAATTTCCAACACGGGAAACATGCTTAGACATTTGTACAACTCGGCACGCTTTTTGCTCGATGTTGTTATCAACAATTCCATATAAAATTAGTTCAACATCTTACTTTCAAGAATATCTAGCTTTAATTAATTAATTTTTTTACCTATTCAAAAGAATATGTTTGTAAATCCTGCTAAGGTGAATGCTGTAAGGTTGGTGCTTCTTCGAATAATTTACACAAGTGACCGCGAATTTTCTGATAATCGCGGTCGCAGATGCCTCCAACAAAACTTGTGTATTTCGTAAGTTATCCTAACATGCCTTCGAATTCAAACGTAACTTTAGAGTTGACAAATATAATTTATGTGTATCATTCCAGTCGTACCTCACACCTAGCATATTGACCATTTATGGCCATTTAACCGGTTTAAATCTTTAGAATCCGGATGGAATTCTGGCAACAAATTTTCATTTTCATATAGATTATTTATTATTATACATATAGCATTTCAATCAGTTTCGCAAAATTGGACTCACCACTCGCCTGAAATGAACACTGAGGTGCTCTTAACTCTGCATATCCTCATACGTGTGATCTGTCTCGGGACCTATCTCGAGATCCGTCTCGCCTACTATATCGTAGGACAGACCAGTCCCGGTTTCCATGTCTCAACACTGATCGACTGAGGCTCCGATATCTCGAATCTGAAGATCTACTGAGGCCGGTCTTACGCACAATCCAGCGTGCGTGTCTACGACGTATTTTCCTTCCTTCACTTGTACTCTACATAAGTCGATTACTCGCATGGTAATCCTACTTCTGACCTGTGGTAGAAACTTTTAATTTTAAAAAATTAAAAATTTTTGTTAAATTTTAGAAATAAATTATCTCTAATAAGTCATCGTATTAAAAATTTTTACAACAGGTCAGAAGAGGAATTACCACCATGTAATAGTATAATTATGTTTCTATCTCAATAAATATCAACAAAGGTTAATTTTAATGCATGTATCCGAAAGGATAAAGAAATTCGCAAATCATTACTTTGTATGTTATATATGCTAATTACTGTTACGTGAGGACAGATGTTAATTAGCGAAGGTTTGAAATTACTTGGTGCAAACAAAATATATTCTTACGGTTTACTACTATGGTATATGGTTCCTCTAATTGACACAGTAGTTCTTTTATGCCATTGATCCAAATGGTCATAGTTAGAACGTAGTCCATAATTTTTCTGCCTGGCTGCCATCTGTTATCGAGGCAAGCCACAATTCGAGAAGGTAACAGTAGGTGTGAACGAGTAACACATCGGTAATATCTCGTTATCTTAATTCCTGTACAACCACAACTTTCTATTATATAGACAGCTGAACAGCGAATAAATATCAGTGGCAAGTTGTCAAGCTCAATGAAATATATACTTCTGCACAATTGACAAAATTAAGAGATCTTCGCAATAATATGAGAAATATAAATACAAGATACGCATTGTTTAAAACAGTTGGAAGTCTTTGGCCTAAGTCATGTGTAACTCTTCACAAACCGTCTTCGATCACCACATTTCTCCTTATAAAAACTTCTACGTCTGTGGTCGAATATTTTTAATTTGTAATTTCATTACTCTTCCAATCACATCTCAAGGAATAAGTAACCACTTAATGCTTTATGTGTTTTATTTAATTTTTATTGTCTATGTCTGGATGCTGAATTATTTTTAAGCGACTACGAGCACAGTTGATGCAAACTCGGTGTAACGGAATATAACAGAGTAAAACATTCTGCTAGTTATTTCTTCTTTTTAATTTTCATATTTACTGCTGACAGATCTGTTAATGTAATTTATTGAATTTAAAATTTAAAATAGTAGATCGTCAATGTCAGTGTGAAGGTATTTGTGAAACACCTAGTTATTTTATATAAACTATTTATGTCATTAAGTTTTCGTTCTTTTCAACCACCCAAAAATTCCTACATGAATAACAATTTTTTTGTTTTGATTTACATAATATCAGTATAATGCAATCAGTGGAATTATCAGTGCACTTTTCACATAAAAAAAAATAACTATGTAACAGTACAAGATGCAACAAAATTTTTTTGAACAAAAAGACTTTATCTTTCAATGCTCTATCATTCTGTTTCGAAGAAAGTCCGAAAACGATTATAATCAATAAACATAATGGAAAAGTAGTGAAACTTTGAGGGATTATTTGGTTCTCATAAAAGTATTTTCCGTTTGTAAAGAAGGCCCTCATTGGAGAATCCATTGTGTTCTACATATTCACAAATTTTGTGCAGATAGATGAAAGGGACCGTGTATAAGGAAATCGGATGAACGAGTTTGTCTGCGATAGTGCCGGAAGTTTAGAATACGTAAGAAAAGCATGATCGAAGAAGGAAGAGTCCAATCTATAATATGTAACTCATAACCTATCGTCCTCATTTAAACCTTGCACTCCGTCTCCTTCCATACTCGTATTCTCTTCTTCAATCGTGCTTTCCTTGCGTATCCTAAACATCCGCACGAATTTGAAACTAAGATCTCACACCCATTCATTCTGCTATCGCTCTTATGGTGCCCACTAAGTTACCCTTAAGATATCGCTCACCATTCTTGCACTCGGCTGTCCTGGCCCCGGCACCTGTCCTCAGGTGTCGCACCATTCCATCTCTCCCTAAATAAAACATACCCGATCATACTGTATACGCACAGGCACTGATCTATAACATTCTTCGTAGCAAAACTCATAATCGATGAAACATTCTCCAGGTCCGCTATAGAAGAAATGTTTCGGAACATCGCCGATGACATGCAGATCAAGTCGGAGACGACCATGATCAAAAGCTATATTCTGTACCATGCTGTTGTATCGCAATGTTCTCCGGGCGCTAATAGTCCCGGCTCAGTTTCTTGTCATCGTTCTGTTACCGATTCCCTTCCTCGGTCGACGTTGGGCCCATGACATACCGATCTTCCTGTCGGATTTTCAACCGAACCTTTTATGGCGGTAGCTCGCTCTTACCTTGAACCCTCGGTTTGTCGGTCCTTTCGTTTACGATCTGGTAAACTATCTTTATCGCTTTCCCCTGACCTTTCGCAACTGGCTCCGTCGCTTACATATTTTTGCTTCCCGTTGCACTTTGTGTTTTCCTCGGAACCTTCTCTCGCTTATGAGTATTTTCCCAGTAGCGGGACAGGTAAACCCGGGTAACCAGCACGACCTCCAGAACATGTCGGACGCTGTTAATTCCGCTTCTGCTGCTGCTTCAGGTGCGCGCTCTGTCTGCTAGGGCCGTTGGCGTTCGTTACTCCGCAGATCGCGCTTTGCCTAATCGATAGTTCCATTCCATCGTTTTGTAAGGTATATCACTTACCACCGGCAGCAGGTCTGTGCATTCCTACCGAGGGGGAGCCTGCAATGATAACGTATCCAACTCTTCGGTATTTGTTTCTTCCACTGGGCGTTGGACGTCGAAGCGTACGTATAACGTTAATAAAAATTACACGGTTCCATTTAAGAAATTATTAATTTCTTAATAAATTTGTTGTAGTTTGTTATTTCCATTTAAATGACCTTAACAAATAAATGATGGTATAATGTTATATACAGGGTGTCTCGGACAGTTGCACTCAATTACAGTTTTAATGCAATGTCTTCATATTTACTTGAAATATTGAACTCTTATAGACTTTCAAATATATGGAATTACACAATTGATGGATTATTATGGATATACTATAATATTTGCAGAAACATTTTCCTGAAAATTAGTTAGCATTTTTCACAAACCAACGTTTTTCATGATTTGGAAATTCTCATATCGAAAATTGTTATTAACAAATTCTATCTTTATTAGATATCAGAAGATCCATCTTACACGGATTTCTTTATGGAAAACATACATTCGACTCTATGAATTTGTTCAGAGAATGGTATTCGAGAAATCAATTTGATTTTGTTTTTTCCTCTAACGATAGTAAATCATGTTTTACATGGTAGAATTATCAGATCTATATCTCTTTGTTGTAGCATATAACTGCACTGTTATCTTGTTTTATAGTGTCGAGGTTTGAATTGTGTTAATTTATATCGTATTCATTATCATACATCGAATTCAATATTTAGATTCCTTAGAAACTGCCAAAATCATTAAATAGTATCCCAAATCGTAGAAATCACATTTCGCGTAAATATTCCGACTCATTTTCTTGATAAAAGCAAGAAAAATTGGAAAATCGAGCACTTTATCGAAATACAGTAAATAATTCACACAGCCAAACATAAGAAAGTGTGATAGTACTGACACTGATAAGTTATGTTCTCGTGTTTTAAAATTAGATTCATGAAATTAAAATTTTAAGAAAGTAATTTGTTTAAACAGAAAAGTTCTTGCGAAATTTAATATTAAGTACTGATATTTCGTAAAACTTAAAAGCTATTAATGTACTGGAAACCAAAACTGTCGTTCAGGATAAATTAGAGTCGATGTTTTGGTTCAATTATTATACTATTAAAAAAATATACAAACTTTATTTTTTAAATCAAAATTAAATTTATTATTTCTACATGTTTCGCAAGTAAAATATCGATACTGCCTTGACCCTCATATACAACGAGAAGCAGTTTTCTTCGACCAATCTTAACACGGCATTCATTCTCTTCTCTTTTGTTTTGTAATTACCGTTATTTTATTTTGAAATTTGGGACCTTTTACTGTGAGCAAGGACAAACGAAAAATTGAGGACACCTATAACAATTTATTTTGCTTATTATATTAAAATCATATAACCTTTTTCATTAAAACGAACGAATTCACTTTAAGTAACAGAAGAATGGAATAAAATCATTTACTTAAAGAATAATATTCGAGATCTGCAGAATAACTATTAGAGCAAGAACCCATAAACGTAATCGCTTAATCCTGCATATCAAATTATTCTACTACAGGACTGTTAATATTTATAGCGACAAATGATAACTAGCTTCGATCTGTACTGCCTGGTTCTTCCCTATATGCCAAATTTCATGAAAATCAGTTGAAAACTGACAGAATTATCCGTCGATAGTTTCCAAAAATGTATATCGAAGTAAATACCTTCAAAGTTGAACGACATGTAGTGTATTTATAAAATGCTTAATCATTTGGCTACCTTGATTAGCTCGATCCAAGTATCATTCGTCCTCTACAATCATATACGTACATATCAAGCGACCTGGGTCAATGCGAATCTAATTTATTTCCTTATTACCAGCGTCTTATAACTCGCGCACACTCGTGTCTATAAATTACCAGTATGCAAAATGTATACTGATCTAAACTTCCACCAGCGCAGAAAGACTAGCGAAACCATGAAATACACCGAGATAAGACAGCAAGCAGTCAGAAACAAATCATCAAAACGAATACACTATATACAAATAAATTCACTCATTGTATTATAATAAATAAAAATCTACAAAATCGCATTTAAACTAGTTTACGCTCGTAATAGGATGTAATCATCGTCTGGTTAATTCTATCTACAGAAAAGTCTATACAAAATGAAATGAATTTTGTATCGTGAATCCAATTTTGTCACAATACAAGGATAATATAACTAATCCATAATAATATTTCACATATAACTGGGCAACTTAGTTATGTAAGAAAAATGATGGACAATTTCTCTGCTTCGACGTCGCTAGATTTAATTCTATAAAATGACGTGCTGGAAAAGTATTTTCTTCAGTTAATCACCGTTGAAAATATAAGTCTCGCAACATCCAAAAATCAAACTAGAACGTAAGCTGTGAATAAATTTCTTGGATTACAAGAGCTAAATTCCGAGCTGGATTGTTTATATCATCATTAGATAGGAATTGGGGGTTTAGGCGAACTTCGTTACATACCCTCTTAATTTGACTTTTTTCACCAGTCGGCCAGTCGCTCTGAAGAGATACTCAACGCGACATATACCTCTATTGAGAAGCACAAGATTAAGAAGAGGATATGTATCGAACATATTTCACATTTTCAAACCCATAATCTCAATAGTCACTATGTTTCTATTCCACTTTTAATTTATTTATTAAGACATACATAACAAGTCTAACATATAATTTTAATATTCGACAAGAATTCATGACGAGTTGGACTCATTATGATGCAATGCAATATATGCTACATAAATTAATACTAGACATAACCAACATTTAAAAATATTGGGAAGCTTAATAGGAAGAAATACATGGCAAATACACTAAAATAATTTACTAACTATTGACTGTTATATCACTTGATACATTGTGTTATGTTATAAGATTCAGTACTTATTCTGCAGATTAAAAAACTATCGAGTGGTGCAATAAAAATTGCACTTGCATGTTTCAGATACAACAATACACCATTTGATTCCGTATAATTTTGTTTCATGACGCCTTTCTCTACTTCCATCGATATTAAAAATGTAGTCTTTCCAAAGGAGTGAAGAAGAATTGGAAAAGTCACTAGGGAAAGAAGGAAAAGGGATAGAGACACTAAGAATGATTGAAAGAAAAAAGGATGAGACTAAGAAAAACAGAAAAAAAAACGAAAAAGGGAGGGAAAATGGAAATTGGAAAGAGAGAGAAGAGAGTGGAATACGAAAAGAAGAAGGAAAGGTGAGGCAAGAAAAAGAAGGACGCGACCGAAATCAAAGATGATGAAAACCCAAGAGGTAAGAGAGAAGATGTGTAGAAAATATAGTAGATGAACGTAGAAAATAGGAAGGAGATAAATATAGCCAGATTACGTTAAATCATGTGAAAGTATAAAACATAGTGTATAAGGAAAATGTTTGAAAATCACGGCTATGAGCAAAAGGTGAAAACGTAACACGACATGAAAAAGCGGTAGCTCGTCTTAAGCCGAAAAGATGGGACACACTGTATAGAAATGTTTATCAAGTTGCACTATAATTAAATTTTGAGAAAATAATTTTTATGCAAATTCATATTATATGAAGCAATGGAATAGTACAAAAAGTAGTGTTATGTTTTGAAACAACATGTTTCTCTTACTAACAGTAATATATTAATCAAAATAATTAACAATTATACATGACTATCAATGTTACATAATATTATGAGATATCTCACACGAAGTAAAGCTACAAGCTTTTAATTTTCTGTAATATTTGTGATCTTATTTGTAATGTCTGTTTGTATTAGTTGTGAAAAATATCATCTACGACACTTTGCCAGAAAAATTTTCTTCAGTGACAATTTGGAATTAAAAGCCTTTTAATTTAATATTTCATTAAAATCCATATACTAATTTGAACACAATGAGTTGAAAGTATTGAATGACAGTACCTGTACTTAAACATTCTCATTACGTGCTACTTTATTTCACACAATAATCACAATAGTTATTAACAACCAATTAGAGTCGAGTAATGATTTCTTTACACACTGAAACATAAAACAGATCTAAATACGTATTTCATTTTATTCAAATAAAATGTCCAATTGCTCCTTATATGCTCGATCTTATTATACGACGAAAATGACAACATGGTAATAAGGACAATCAATATTTTTATACCTTAAACTCGTTCAATCAAATTTGAGCTGTATCGAACGTATTAACATATTTCTAGATTCGTATTATATACGATAAATATTGAAACAGACAACCGAGAGAAATAAAAAACGATCATGAATTCTAAATATGTAGAACACATCATTGTTTTCTTCCAGATTCAAAGTGACTATTGGCCTTGATGAAACACTTGTACCTGCACTGCAATGATGCGTAGTAGCGTGTGTACAGTGGACAACAGACCCTGTCTAAGCTAACTCACTGCCAGTCGGCTATCGCGTCATTTCTTTGATACAACAACGAAAAACCGACAAACGACAGATCGAGTCCTTTGCATATCTTTTTCTACTGGTGTTTTGTTTATACAGGACTACTCAGGCTGACAGTACAATAAGGTAGAAAGCAATTGCAGGTGGGAAAGGTCGTTGGAAGAAGGAACACGATTCTCACTGGTGCTTTGTTTTCGAGAAAATTGTCTTTCAGAAATTCTTTTGAATACGTGTGCACTGGACTACCATTTAATTTATTTAGCCACTGTGAATAGCTTCTACTGTATGCACTGATTGTAATAATCAAGGAATGAGCTCTGTGAGTCTCAGCTCAGTCCTGTCTACTAATCTCTGATCGGTTCTGTTTAAAGAAGCGATACAGTAATATGAACTGATAAAATTTCTCGTTTAGAGATGTGCTCGTGTGTGAGCAGTATATATGCCATGATAAATAAAATGTCAGGTTTCGCTAAAACATACGTTACAATAGTAAACGTCTTTCTTACTTTGCATCAGTTTATTGCACGTGAGAATGCAATATAAATTTTAAATAAATTGTAAAATTGTAATAAACATATATGTGTATTAATTGTGCGTAATAAAATATTTACAAATATTACATTAACATTTAAGAAAATAAAAAGAATTAATCCGTTTACCTGTATTAGGGAGCTTCATTATAAATCGTAGGGACCTCACCCAATTTTTAATTGCAAATATTTAAAAAACTGCCGAGCGTTTACCCCTATAATGGTATATATTCATAAACAGGGGAACGAAATCAACCAATATGCTAAATTTGAACTGAATCGGTGATCCACAGGACTTGCAGTCTCCGTGTAAATCATATATACTTTATGTCAAAATATTTCTACTTCGCACTATAAATATATAATATCATAAATTACAATAATTAATTACAACAAAGTTACAAACTCGACCCAACTATCCGATTGTTTGTTATTTTGCCAAAGGGAATTTTATTTCATTGCGATGCGAATAAAAGGAATTTAAAATAACAGATAAAGCCATTTTTTCAGTTTTGACTTACACTTAGGCCATTTTTACAATTAAAATATAATTTTCTACTTACATAAACCAAATGTTCTCGTCCTCCTACGCGGAAAAATATAGGAATACAATAATAAGAACTACGATTTTCGGGATGTTTTTATTCAGAGATATAGATAGTGCCATAATTTTTCTTCTTAAATCTCTCAGTAGCATTGTTTCAATTCCAAAAGCTGTTTGAACGGAATGTATGAAATATATCCATTAATATTACAGCTTTCCAATACTGAGATTAAAATATTTTAAAAACAAATAATATATTTTTAAATTATGAAATTATTAGTAATAACCCTTTAGGAGTCTGATTTTTTTTATCCATTCATTTGACTCGCCATAAATATTATCTCTCTTTGTTCCTTCATTTGGTCTAAACCTAAAGGACGTACATAAATTAACGAATAAAATTATTTCATTTTTATATTTTATATAGTGCTACTTTCTATTGGGGTATGAATGATTTAACAAATTCCATTTCTTTTGTACTTACTAGTACTTATAAATAAGTATGGTTACTATTTTGGTATACTGACAAAACTAATAAGTACTTTAACAATTTATAAGTAAATTAGTTTCATCTCCAGTCTGATTAATGATAATATATCAATGTGATTTTGATATATACAATAAAGCTGTTGTGCTTTCACCGCATTTCAAGAAGATTCTCTGCGTCGTACTTTTTTTGGTAAAATAATACAAGTATTCCGCGTAGTGATACTTATCCAGCGTAAACACACGTATGTACCTGTACGCTACCGTCCATAAGTATTTGACCACCTTCAGTTCATCAAAAAATACAAATTATATTTGAAATATAGTATCCCGGTATCATTTTTGTCACGGTACTTCCTCCGTACACTCGTATAAGCATAATAATTAATGATACAGATAATATGATTTAAAAAAATGTCTACACTCTATCTATCCACAACTATGAACTTTAAGTAATCGAAAGAGTCCTTTTGTCTAATTTCCGATTATTTGGATACTGTATATTGTCACTAGATCGATCTTAATTGGCGACAATTAGCGGGTAAGGGTTCCTTGAGGAGAGGTATGTGTTGACTTCGAATAGTTAGTGGACTGTGTCCGAGTTTCGGAGTTTTACCATTTTATACATAAGCGTTTAGACATTTTGATCATTTGACGCTTCGGCGTCCCGACGTTTCGACGTTCTGATCTTTCGTAGTTTTTATCTCTTGGCGTTTTTAACGAATAAGATAAGGGCGCATCTGAATGTCGTGACAGATTAAACATTGCGGCACCAAAGGAGTATCGAATGTCTTCGGCATTAAGGTACATTCCAAGGCGTAATAATTTTGCCGAAACTGTATTTCAAGGATTAACAGATAAATTTTTTGTGTGCTTGGCACTAAAACGCGATTGAACACAGGGGAAAGGCAGTCGATTCCAGGTAAAAATGGTCCAATATATTAAGTTGGGAAAAAAGAAATCCGTAATTTACAAAATTCTAAATTTTAATTTAGTATATGTAATCTATAAAATTTATATAAATTGATACTAGAGTGTGAAATTGTCAGTCACTATAGATCGCTTTTTATCCCTCGATGTTCCAATGAACTTAAAGCTGCGTTCATGATCTATCTTCTTCGTTTAACCCGCGTCAATTCTAAATAGGAATGCCAACCAGAGAAATTGGAGTCAGAGCGAGGGAAATTCATTGAAAAATGATTGTCGGATACTTCAGATGAAACGTGTATCGCAGGATTATAAGCGGTATGGAATTTATACCTTGTTATTTTGCAAAATGACACAGTTAAATTTTATTCCTCTTCCGTTAGTCTTTTACTATGTATATTTTCCTACCCTTTATTTCAAACACTTTCTTACTATTACATATTATTGTGATATGTAAATTGAACAATAGACAGACATAAATCCTTTGAAATTGTTGTACAAATTAACGAAAAGATATCAAGAGTCGTTATAATTTTGGTTGGAAAGAAGGCGTCATTCGGTGTTCGTAATATTTGTCATATATGAATTATATACTAAAATCATTTTGTTAAGAAACTCATAGTGAAATTTTATTACGTATCTGAAATTTTTGTCATGTCAGGTTCGTAAAATATATTGTACATTTTATACTATGAAAAGTTTCCTGGATAAAAAATTAATCAAAGCACAGGCATTCCAAATATATGATGCACGTTACACGAAAAAAGCTTTGGTAATTACACAGGGCTTCTTAATAAAAATACATACTCAAAAATTGGTGCTACATATTCATGAAGATAGAATTATAATTTTATATTATTTTACTGTGGTATGTGAAATTATAATATATAAAATGGTTATATCGTTTCATATTAAGTATCTTACATTATTAAAATGGTTTACTCATTCATAACTTAAAATGGATCAAAAACATTACGATTCCGTGCATGGATCATAACTACATAATCGCTATTATAAATCTATAATTAGAATAAGTGTTCAGAATATTTTATGAGATTGAGATTTTTTGCGAATGTAATTGAATATTTCAACCTGATAATAAAGAAATCAAATACTTAGTTGTCCAAATAATGAAAATTTATTAACCTTGCTAGGAAACCGCAGAATTGTTATGTATAGGTATTGAAATATAAAAACTTAATAACAATGATAAAATAATAAAAGTATAAAATTCGATTGCATTCATACGTTACTATCAAGTGCAACTGTTATTTTAATTCTACAATCTTTTACTGTAGATAAAGCAAATTTACATTTCTAACAAATCGACATACGTTAATTGGAAAAATACTTTTCCAATATATAACAATGGCATGATTCTGTAAAGCTTCTGCAACTTAATAACTAAATTTCATTTAAATTTGATGATGAAATCTTTTTGTAAATTTGAACATGAGGTTAACACGTTGACGCCGGGGCCGATATTCAGAGTTTTCTCTGTGCGACGGCGCCCGAATTCACTGCCTGCTCCATGGGGCGGCGTGCATCACGGTGTGTCCTACGCGTCTGTTCCGTGGAGCGGCGTGCATCACAGTGGGTCACACTTGTATTTCTCAAAATAAGTACTACAGAATAGGTTTATTCTTGAATTCTCAACATTATTAACAGACATTCAGTATTAAAAACATAACAATTCTATATTATAAACAGAACATAATAATTTAATTTTTTTATATAATTTTTCAAAACATGTTGCGCGGTGCATCGTTACATTACGCTGTTCAACACGATTTTTGCGTGATAATACCCACTAGGTTATGTTTATAGATCTCGACGAGCTAAAACCGAATCCGAAATCAGTTTTGTCTATCACCCTCTATTTTTGAGGAAAACGATTTTGGAAATCATATAGGACATCTTGAGGGAGAAAAGTCCTCCCACGCGAGAGGATGGCGGAGAAAACCCCTTCCATCAAGGTGAAGTGCACTAACAAATTACGTGTCTTCCAAGCGCGAAGACCGGAGAATTTTCCGCTTCTGAGGCCACACGATATTTATGACCCCGCGCCATGGAATGTCCACGAGTGTAGAGGAGATGGACCTCCCACTGGCCCATTGTCAGCCAAGTTCACGGCGCCAGAGCCTAATTTCGGTCAAGTGGGTTTTTAACTTCTCGTGTTTCGAACCACGAGAAGTTTGGAACAGAAGTAATAGGACCTTTTCAAACGTAGCAACTCTGGAAATACTGCGACCGATTGTCGTACACGACGAAAATAGTTCTAGAACGTAGTGTAAGTTTTATGCGTAAATTATGTTGAGTGTGAGTGGCAATTTCTTCATTGAAACCCCGACTGTCGATTTCCAATCGCCCTGGCACTGGAAGTCTGAGTGACATGCTGTGCGGAGAAAACTTGTAAAATGCAAAGGGTCTCTGGGTCTTCACACTAGAGTTTTGTTTGCAGGATCGCCAAAGAAAGATATATTTCCGGGCTAAGTGGTCGAGGACCATTGCGCGATTTTCCAAACTAATTCCCTTTCCCTTGGCCGATCGCGGGCCTAGGGGTGAGCGTCAGGTATGCGAACTTTGACCAGCCTCTGGGCCTTCGGCGCGCCAATTAGACGTGTAGGGCCGCCCACTCGTAATAAGGGAAATCAGTGACTTCTGAGGGAACAAGTACGCCCCAGCCTACACTTCTTATATAATGTGTAACCTAGAAACTGGGGATGATCATTGAGAGTTTAGACAACGGCACGAGATTTACGGAGAGTTTAGAGTTGACGGCAAGTGAAGAAGAATTGAGTTAGTGTGCGTTGTGAGTATTGTGAGTTCTGTGAAGTTTTTATGAGGTGCGAGGTCAGTAGAGTTCTGATGCAAAGGGATGCAACGAATGTTACAAACGTATGTCTAGAATAAATGGTAGGCAGTATGCCGCGAATAAGCCGAAAAACGTAAAAACCTATTGTAATCGCTGTAAGGGCCAACCGGCACCCTGCTCAACATGCTTTGAAAAATTGCATAAAAATATTATATAATTATGTAATAATAAATAATTAAAATATAATTATAAATATAGAATAATAATAAAATTATATATAAAATAATAATTAATTAAATGTTTAAAATAATGAATTGTTATGTTTATGATATTGACTTGTTATGTTTTAAAATATTGAATGTCTGATTATAATGTTGAGAATTGAAAAATAAACCTATTTTGTACTCCCACATGGTGATGCACGCCGCCCCACGGAACGGACACGCGTGCCCCACATGGTGGTGCACGCCGGCGTCAATATAGTAACAAGGAATCTCTCGCCAGACATACTCATTTACAAATAGATACGTATTCTCGCTTTGATGGTCAAGACGATGTTTACATAGGTAATACCTGTGTAACTAGCAACTAAATCGATAGGCGAAATTGAGATAGGTCGTTACATTTCAAGATAATATTAAGTGACTTGTGTGATATTTCATAGAAATCTATTGTATTTACTGAACGACAGTTAATTTGAATATTTCTGTAAGTAATCGTGAAATTGAAAGGTAGGGCATGCAATATGATGAATCTCAAAATGCCTCTTAAATATTTAATATTGATAGAATATTCGAAAGGAAGTTGTACGGTTTCATTAGATACAACTTGGAAATAAATGGAATATGATAATTGGAGTTAGAAATATATTCGGTAAATGACATGTCGCTGTCAACTAATCGACAAATATAGACAGATGCGTTGTTATGGCAGAGACGGATATCGCTCTCCGTTCAGAATATTCGATAATGTCTTACTTCCTTTTTTATTCTTTTGTATATAGTGCTTCAATTTTGATTTCGAATTTTCGAAATCTGTAATTAATATTTATTGAAATATTTTCAAATAAGTTGAAACATATCTCTCAGAACATATATATATAACATTCAATGCTATACCACTTTTTGTTATGATTAGATGCATAGATTAGATTTATATTCGCTTGAGTAAACTTTTATTCTTATTTTTCATTTGTATGATGCATGTATAATCTACTTACTATATTATACATGTAATGTATGATATGTACTATAGTACACCGTACTATATAATCTAGTATTATGGAAGTTTTAGTTTATTGACTTAGTTTGCACATTTCTACTATAATTCAGATTTCACAATTTGTGACATGTGCGGATGGTTATCATAAATAAATTAGGGTTAGTGATAGGTATAATGGGGACCGCGGCCGGGAGAGCGGTGTCGTTCCAATGGTTGCACGACGCTCTAGCAATTTTGGACACTATTCACCTTACATGAGCTCAGATGATCGATAACGCGGGGGACGGGAGCACAGAAAATTTCCTTGGCGGAGTTTTCCTCCCTGCTTTCTCGATGCCGCCGCACAACGACGAAAATGGCCGCCATGGGGGTTTTAGTGCGTACGATTCTCACATAACCTCGTTCTCACCCCAGGGCGCAGGAGATGGGTATCTTTCGAAGATTGCCCCCACGTGAAAAGAAAAAAGAATGGGTTAATGATAAATGAAGACATGATTAGAAATGAAACATACTGAAGAGGAAAAGAAACTCAGAATTATGTCTATTTAAAGTACTGTTATTCCAATTTAAGACATTCCATTAAATTACAAACTTACGTGTAATATATTAAATTATTCTCAAAAGCAATAATTTATTTTTCGACTAATTAATAAATATTTAACTATTATTTGTTTAATGATTGAACAGCTGTACTGTATCATTTCCTGCCCTCATAGAAATTCAAAACATTTATATCGAATCGCTTTTAATAACCATAGAAATGAAATTAAAAATATAAGTGCGAAAAGCACGATATGTTATGGGTACACGTTATATTAATTATTTGGTAATCAAAGTTGAACTAGGATTGATTCAAGTGAATGAAAATAAAGGTACAGAAAATTTGAAGCATCCGTGTAAAAGCACCAGTCGATGAGAGAATTCAGAATAAATCGTTCTCGTCGATTTTTCATTATTTTAAGTAAATATTCAAGGATTCAATGTTCCTCAACACTTTTAAGAGAAAATAAAAATTCTTTAATTCTGTCTCGAGACCTGCTAAATGAATTATTTTTTCCAAAAAAAGAAAAACCAGAATAAGTTTGGATGTTTCGTTGGTACATGGAGCAAGTATGTAACAACACGACGTGTATATTATATTCAAATATGTAATAATAAAGATACATAATAATATTTCTAGTAGTATTAGTTATTTCTAGTAACATTGTAACATTTACAGTAAACCTAGGTTCTGAACCACGAAACATAATGATGTAGAAAATACACGGAAACAAAATGATTTTCCCATGAGGATATCGAATTTAGTTGTAACTCGATTAGAACGACGTTCAAATGTATAAATGATTCTTTAAAGATTCCTTCGAAGTCATGTAAAGGATTACTTTTATATGCGGCAAAATAAATATTTAGTAAATTGAAATTATTAATTTTCATTCACCTTACGAATACCGAATGTAATAACGCCATTTAGAAAAGCACCTCTTCGTGGTCTTGTGTCATTTACCTTGATTGTTTTTTTACTTTACTATTTTACTTTACTATTGTATTATCGAAGAGTTCAACTGAATCTATAATTTCGGAAAATATGAATTAATTTAATTCAACTGATTTAGCGTTTGATACATTAGA
The DNA here is from genome assembly GCF_051020765.1 of Lasioglossum baleicum. NCBI lineage: Eukaryota > Metazoa > Arthropoda > Insecta > Hymenoptera > Halictidae > Lasioglossum > Lasioglossum baleicum. The sequence goes on along the minus strand of NW_027469991.1, from coordinate 31,441 downwards.
ACACCTTTCTATAGTATTTTGCATTTCTTCTTAATTACAATTTGAAAATACTTCAATATAAATCAATTTTGCGAGAAATTTCATGTAACTCACAATGAGTATTTATAAATTGAAGACGGGCTAATATATAATTTATAATTGTACACAATTATTATTCATTATTCTGAATAATTTTTATAATTATCTTTTCGAATTAATGAGGAATATACTCCTGGCGTTTGATAATATTAAGGAAATTAAGAAGTAAATCAATTTATTTGTTATATTTAATTTTTATGATAATAACTTCATTTTTCTGTAGAGCACTGCCAATGCTGTGGAATTTGACATACTCATATATTTGTATTTTTGAAATCTTATTTTATCTGTTTCGTAACATTTATATATATTTCATTATTATTCATCACAGTGTTCATGACAAAATTCTAGAGTTTCTTTTAAAAAATAAAAATAGTTCATTAAGTAAATCACATTCGTCGATATAGTTTTAATGTCCCAATTTAATATGTCATGTTTTGCTGAAATTGTTAATTAATTGGTTCTTACAGAATTTCATTATTTCCATATAATATATATAATAATATGAATTTATTATGTACACTAATACATTGTAGAAGATGAATGTAGATTGCACACTAGATTGCACGCTTGCGCCTTTCGCCGGAAAAGGATCACATTTTTGATTTCTTAGGGTGTAGGGAATATTTAGGGTACGTGACCTACCGAGCACAGAATTAATTTATGACATATTTTATCACAATTCATAGATAATCCAGGATGTCCTAGTTCTATCAAATCATGTTTTCTCAATACATATAGTTTATGTAGATACGTGAAGAAAAAGCTATGAAGATATTTTGGTTTCCACATTCCTTTCACGTCACGTCATTAGGTTTTTTGTATGGTGAACCCCTCTCCCTGCGGTTCACAATCGTTCTATGGTGTGGTTCCTGCCGTTTGCTATAATAGGTATCAGGTAGAAGAGAGGCAAGGAAGCGTTTCGTTCTGGGTCTGCTAGCGGACTCGTCAATTAGGCTCTATAGCAGGCATCTTAGACAGGGAATGCTTAGGCAGGATAGAAACTTTTATTTATGGAAATACATGTTGGAGGTTTCACCGAGGACTTTAGGAAGCAGGAATTAATTTCACATAGCAAACTAATATGAAACATTAGTGATTTGTTTAATTAAATAAAACTAGATCATAGTAAATTGAACATTTTATAGTTGTCAGACCTAAGAGCGAATATTTTGCAATATCATTAAAATTTTATCATTTGATCAATTATTATTATTTCATAAACCTTCTTTACTTTAAATCATTGCAACCCCCAATAAATTTATTAAAATTCGCAAGGTGATGGATATACATCAGTTCTTTCTTATTTATTTATTTTATCTATATTTTAGATTTTCGGATTAATTTAGGTATGGTTAGTATGAGCCAGTATGACGATACGGTTTCTCACAAGAAAATTCGGATCGTTATATTCACAACCTTCGTCGAATTAGTTATAGCTAATTAGTAATAGTAAATTAGTAACGAGTAACGAACCAATGTGGAATAGAAAATTAATCAACGACATTCCTCCTTTTTCTCTGAACTGCAGGCAATCCGAACCACAAGATATCAACAGTGGCGACGTCTGCTTAATAATTAGTAATCGTGCTGTGTAACAATTTATAATCGGTCGCTGAAGTTTTATGTGGTTACGTAAATTTAAGGTATTACGTGACGACAAGTTTTGGAGAATTAATCCAGAAGAAAATAATAGATACCAAAAAGGGAAGTATTAAATGATTTAAAATATGAAGTAATATAGTAAATTATCTTGCAAATTATTATAGTTCTGAGGGTTAGTTGGATGAGTGAGAGTCTTTGGTTATAGGCCTAAAGTCTGTGGTGTAAATATATGTAAGCATGATCAAGAGTGAGAAAGTGAGTGAGTGAGTGAGTGAGTGTGTGTGTGTGTGCACGCGCGCGCGCGTATGTGTGAGAGAGAGACAATAGAGAACTAATTTACCATTTTAATACAATATAATATATTAAAATGTTAAATTTTTTATTGCGTTATTATCTTTATTGCAAGTATGCTTTGTGTTTTCTTCCTTAGAAATAGAGATATTATTGTCCCATTCTAAGCACAAGCTTCAATTGTTATAAATAATTGCGTATAATAGCATTATTTTAGGAGATGTGTCCTATCTGCTCGCGACGCTGATATGTAATATAATGAACCGTTTATGTAAAGCTTTTCACTTTAGTTTTATTTGAACATATAAAATATTAATTTGTTTAAAATTCATTAATAGGTCGATACATTTGAGTTTGTATCTGCGCTATATATTACAAATGTTATTTAATTAATTATTTTCCTCGCGTTATTGTATAAAATGTTCGTATTAATTGTTCCCTATTTCGAAATAATTATGGACGTGTCTTTATGGAATAAACGTTGAGGAGGTTAATTCTAAATTATATATTAACACTGCGCTTGTGTGAAACTCGATGCTTAATTACTACGTGAATGCAACGAAGTCGAGTTACTAAATAACATTTCCATTTTTGATTGGAGCAATGCATATCCTCTTGTATCGAAATGCCCATTTAATACGAAGCACATTTATTAAAAGTATAATAACAAAAAGCAATAGGTAAATGTTACACTGAATAAGGATATATAAATTGGTATACATTTATGTTTATCTACCATTTTATATACTATTGTTTAAGTGTTCTTTAGTAAAAAGTGTGTTCAGAGTGTTTTTTTCATTTCCAAAGAATATGATAAATGCTTTTATAAAATTTATTATCTTGGGGGGAGTTCATAACAACTGTATAATGAATTCTGGAAATGACAATTTGGAAATTAAATATAGGTGCAGTTTTTCTAATTAATAGTAAAGATAATTAGCTATAATAACCAAATAATAGACGTGTGTTAATATCACCTAATCTCGTTAGCATTAGTGGGATTCGAAATAATAGTTGATCGATTTTACTTAAAATTAATGTAATACTTGTGATCATATATTGTTTAAAAAGCTTCATTATCTCGTGCTGCGATTTTTGTGCGCAAATAAAAATATAAAAATGAAACTGCAGAACTTTGTTTCGTAATTCATACTTCAGAACAATTATCTTTTAAATCCTATAATGTGTACTGTGCGTTGCGCACTTGATGTCCACTGCGAAAAGTGTAGGCTGATCCCCATCAACCTAACTTAACCCACCCTTTCTAACGCGATGGCCAAACTATTGCTAACGTGTATTCCATATTCATAAAAATGACCCCTTTCTGTTAACCTGATCTTGTGGCATCACGCGACAAATAAAACGAACGGAACATCGAGAAAAAGTGAGACCAGCATAAGAAATAAATGCCAGAGCTCATATAATAAGAGCTCAAATAAATGCTCATCCCTAAAGCATTAATTTCAAATTCTTGTAATGAATACATGATTATTCCTAATTAATAATTACTAACTTACATCTTAATTAAGTTCTCATTGCATTATGCAGTAATCATGCTCTGTTATACACATATTTTTTTATTGTTGCGCAGAATCATATGATTTCTTTAATTGGTTATCTCGTATGATGCAATTACATAATTAATTTATAATACAAAGTACACCATAAATTTTTTAACGATTTTCATAAATGATGTTAATTGTCATTACTTATGTGTACCCTTACCTTATAAATCTTCCGAGCTGTTGCCAAAATAATCACAGCCTGCTCGTGCAGTATTACTCTCGCAGACTTGCAATGCATGATAGAAACATAGGAATTTTACGTATACCTTACGCTTAACACTTAGCCGACCGATCGGGGAGATCTCCCACTTTGACTTTAGCAACGGGTTTCTCGGTTTCTGTCATTGTTAACTACGTCGGCCTGGGTTTTTTCGCTATTGTTGACATGCTGCTGCTGTGGAGCACAACATATAATAAAATGAACTACTTTTGAAGCCTGCTTATTACCTATTATTACCGCCCACCCTATCATATATAGAAACCCTAATATTCCCCAAAACAATGAGCCGGAATAGATTTATGCAGATCTGTGGAATGTGGCATTTTTGCAATCATGATCTATTGCATGATAAATCAGACAGTTTGTACAAAATTATAGAAGTTCTCAATTATATACAACAGAAGTTCCAGACTGTGTATATACCAAAGCAGCAGCTATCATTAGATAAAAGCGTAATACCTTGGCAGAGCAGATTATTTATCCGCACGTATAATCCCGCAAAAATCGTAAAATATGGGATTCTGGTGCGGATGCTCTACGAAGCGGTATCTGGATATATTTGTAACTTCGAGGTATATTCAGGCTCACAAGCGACGCTAGAAAATACAGTCCTAACGATCTTAGATTCATATGTGGGATTCCATCACCATGTACATATGGACAATTATTGCAATAGCGTGCATACAGCCGAATTGATCCTTCAGAAAGAGATAAGAGTTTGAGGAACAATTAGAATAAATAGAGGACTTCCGAAGAAACGCTACATTGAAGAAAAGTGAAACGAAATGTGCGAGAAAGAGGCAAGTCCTTTTACACGCCTGGAAGACTGCTTAGAACCGAACCGTCAGATCCAATTCGGAAATACATTCGGCAGAAATGGTCAGCGGTCCACATTGGTCAGGGGTGACAAAAAAACCCAAATCTGTTGTGGAATACAATAGACATATGAAAGGAGTTGATCGTGCAGATCAGTACTTGTCATATTATAATATTCTCCGTAAAAGCACGAACTGAACTAAAAAGGCAGTACACCCTATTTTTTTAACGCTGCTCTTTTTATCTCCTTCCTAGTCTACAAACAAACAAGCCATGATAGGATGACGTATAAAAACGTTTTACTCCAAGTGGCAATAGCATGCTGGAATCAAAAGAGGAAAGATTTCAAAATAATGACAACGAACAGGCAGGCCCATCGAACGTAGTTCAACAAACAAGACTAGCACCGAGACGTAACCCATCAGAACGATTATCGCAAGATTTTAAAAAACAACGGTTAGTACCTATTATAACAAATAGGAAGAAAAATATCCTCACCGGGGATGCAGAGTATGCTATGCAAATAAAAAATCGGGTTATACACGATATATTTGCGAATTTTGTAATGTCATCTTTATATATATATATATATTATAGTCACCTTTAATGTCCTGAATTTCCTGATTTTGTTGCATGTACTTTTAGAAAAACCATTAGAAAATAATTGTTATAAACTTTTAATCTTATGTGTTGTATAAATAATATGAGAAATCGTTAAACGATATTGTTGCCGTGAAGTATAATTCTTTGCATGACTAGTTTTCGGACATTTTCCAGTTCAAATAGTGAATTTCGGTCCGTGTTACTCCCGAAAAACGCGCGGTGGACAGCGCAGTTTGGCTATCCCGAGCGCGGTGGAAACCGAACGGTTGACTGTGTGGTCGGCTAAGTGTTTTTGGTTTCGGTAGTGTCGGAAGACAGTGGGGTGTGCGAGTGCGTGCCTTACGCGGAGCGAATGGAATACCCCCTTTTCCGTCGAGCGAAAAAATTGCCTTCAAGTAACAAACGAATAGCATATGAATATACCATTATCTTATAATAATACTCCTAGAGGGATGACAATAATCCAGTCAAATCTATAATCCGATTAAATGTATAAAAATATATGTTAAGTTATATTAAAATTATCTCTGATAATTCTTTAGTTATTTTAAAGATTCGGTATTTCTATTCACTGAACGAATTTCTATTCACTTAACAAATTTTTTTATTCAAAATATTGAATATCATTACTCCATGAAATCTTACATTCAGCCATCATTAATGTAAGTAATGTAATTCATTTCATTAAGAAAATTCTAATTAAAAAATTCTGATTTTCATCTATAAGTGATAATTTTAACCTTTTTTCGATCATAGCTCATATAGTACACTTTAATGAGCAACTAGTAAGTTATTTTAGTTACTTATGTGATTTTATTCGAATTAGATTATGATAGTTAATGAACGGATAACATATTTTTTATTAGCGACTAAAGTGAAATTATTTTTTTCTAATTATAGTTTAAATAATTTAACGCGTATCAGTATTACGGGTTATACGAAACCAGTAGCAATGGAGGAAGCAATAGAGGAGGCGAGAAAGGAGAAGATTTTAAAACATCAACCCTTTGCCTTTCTGAGGTGATTCCTTTTTCATCATGTTCATTAATGTTAGGTTAAGAAATAATATTAGTCATTTATACATTTTATATTTCCGATTGTTATTTATTTCTTTTTTTTCGCTCTCTTTTCTTTTTTTATTATAATTTCAATTATATTTTTATCTTTATATTGTATTCGCAATGGGTCAATGTGGGGGGGGGGGGCTGTACAGAGCCCCCTGACCCGTTAGATATAGGTAGATGTAAGGTTCGACCCGCCGGGCTGGAAAGTCCGGAAATATATAAATTTTTCTTTATTGTAAATCTATACTTAAGTATGAATTGTATTTGTGAGGTGCTCGGACCTCGGGAAATGTCCCGGGCGGGGGGGGGGGGGGCATATTGACCAATTTAAAGTTAATAAACGTTTAAACGTCGGTCCACGGTCTCTCGAATGATGGAGCATTCGATGCCGAGATCTACTAGACATTACATAATGTCTTCTTTCACTGGACAATGATTATTCAGTTTCGTCACGTTTCTATTCTCGACCCACTGGTCAACTTGTCCTCTCCAACCATTGTTTATTTTTCCTCTTGTAACATTCAGAATCCAAATGACCTAATAAGCCACAAAAGCTTCGCATTTTTTATCCTTAAGATGTTTAGGCTTCTTACAGTGTTAACAGTGGCTAATGTGGTTAGACCTTCTATGGCAGCTTACTTGACCACACTTATCCCGAGTGTTTTTCCTTTCCTTATCTTCTTTATAGCTTTTAACACTCTTTATCCTCTTAATTTCCAACACGGGAAACATGCTTAGACATTTGTACAACTCGGCACGCTTTTTGCTCGATGTTGTTATCAACAATTCCATATAAAATTAGTTCAACATCTTACTTTCAAGAATATCTAGCTTTAATTAATTAATTTTCTTACCTATTCAAAAGAATATGTTTGTAAATCCTGCTAAGGTGAATGCTATAAGGTTGGTGCTTCGAGTAATTTACACAAGTGACCGCGAATTGTCTGATAAGCGCGGTCGCAGATGCCTCCAACAAAACTTGTGTATTTTGTAAGTTATCCTAACATGCCTTCGAATTCAAACGTAACTTTAGAGTTGACAAATATAATTTATGTGTATCATTCCAGTCGTACCTCACACCTAGCATATTGACCATTTATGGCCATTTAACCGGTTTAAATCTTTAGAATCCGGATGGAATTCTGGCAACAAATTTTCATTTTCATATAGATTATTTATTATTATACATATAGCATTTCAATCAGTTTCGCAAAATTGGACTCACCGCTCGCCTAAAATGAACACTGAGGTGCTCTTAACTCTGCATATCCTCATACGTGTGATCTGTCTCGGGACCTATCTCGAGATCCGTCTCGCCTACTATATCGTAGGACAGACCAGTCCCGGTTTCCATGTCTCAACACTGATCGACTGAGGCTCCGATATCTCGAATCTGAAGATCTACTGAGGCCGGTCTTACGCACAATCCGGCGTGCGTGTCTACGACGTATTTTCCTTCCTTCACTTGTACTCTACATAAGTCGATTACTCGCATGGTAATCCTACTTCTGACCTGTGGTAAAAACTTTTAATTTTTAAAAATTAAAAATTTTTGTTAAATTTTAGAAATAAAATATCTCTAATAAGTCATCGTATTAAAAATTTTTACAACAGGTCAGAAGAGGAATTACCACCATGTAATAGTATAATTATGTTTCTATCTCAATAAATCTCAACAAAGGTTAATTTTAATGCATGTATCCGAAAGGATAAAGAAATTCGCAAATCATTACTTTGTATGTTATATATGCTAATTACTGTTACGTGAGGACAGATGTTAATTAGCGAAGGTTTAAAATTACTTGGTGCAAACAAAATATATTCTTACGGTTTACTATTATGGTATATGGATCCTCTAATTGACACAGTAGTTCTTTTATGCCATTGATCCAAATGGTCATAGTTAAAACGTAGTCCATAATTTTTCTGCCTGGCTGCCATCTGTTATCGAGGCAAGCCACAATTCGAGAAGGTAACAGTAGGTGTGAACGAGTAACACATCGGTAATATCTCGTTATCTTAATTCCTGTACAACCACAACTTTCTATTATATAGACAGCTGAACAGTGAATAAATATCAGTGGCAAGTAGTCAAGCCCAATGAAATATATACAAAGATACTTCTGCACAATTGACAAAATTAAGAGATCTTCGCAATAATATGAGAAATGTAAATACAAGATACGCATTGTTTAACACGTTGATGCCGGGGCTGATATTCAGAGTTTTCTCTGTGCGACGGCGCCCGAATTCACTGCCTGCTCCGTGGGGCGGCGTGCATCACGGTGTGTCCTACGCGTCTGTTCCGTGGAGCGGCGTGCATCACAGTGGGTCACACTTGTATTTCTCAAAATAAGTACTACAGAATAGGTTTATTCTTGAATTCTCAACATTATTAACAGACATTCAGTATTAAAAACATAACAATTCTATATTATAAACATAACATAATTATTTAATTTTTTTATGTAATTTTTCAAAACATGTTGAGCGGTGCAGCGTTACATTACGCTGTTCAATGCGATTTTTGCGCGATAATACCCACTAGGTTATGTTTATAGATCTCGACGAGCTAAAACCGAATCCGAAATCAGTTTTTGTCTATCACCCTCAGTTTTTGAGGAAAACGATTTTGGAAATCATATAGGACATCTTGAGGGAGAAAAGTCCTCCCACGCGAGAGGATGGCGGAGAAAACCCCTTCCATCAAGGTGAAGTGCACTAACAAATTACGTGTCTTCCAAGCGCGAAGACCGGAGAATTTTCCGCTTCTGAGGCCACTCGATATTTATGACCCCGCGCATTGGAATGTCCACGAGTGTAGAGGAGATGGACCTCCCACTGGCCCATTGTCAGCCAAGTTCACGGCGCCAGAGCCTAATTTCGGTCAAGTAGGGTTTTAACTTCTCGTGTTTCGGACCACGAGAAGTTTAGAACAGTAGTAATAGGACCTTTTCAAACGTAGCAACTCTGGAAATACTGCGACCGATTGTCGTACACGACGAAAATAGTTCTAGAACGTAGTGTAAGTTTTATGCGTAAATTATGTTGAGTGTAAGTGGTAATTTCATCGAACCCCCGACTGCCGATTTCCAGTCGCCCTGGCACTGGAAGTCTGAGTGACACGCTGAGCGGAGAAAACTTGTAAAATGCAAAGGGTCTCTGGGCTTCACACTAGAGTTTTGTTTGCAGGATCGCCAAGGAAAGATATATTTCCGGGCTAAGTGGTCGATGACCATTGCGCGATTTTCCAAACTAATTCCCTTTCCCTTGGTCGATCGCGGGCCTAGGGGTGAGCGTCAGGTATGCGAACTTTGACCAGCCTCTGGGCCTTCGGCGCGCCAATTAGACGTTTAGTGCCGCCCACACGTAATGAGGGAAATCAGTGATTTCTGAGGGAACAAGTACGCCCCAGCCGACACTTCTTATATAATGTGTAACCTAGAAATTGGGAATGATCATCGAGAGTTTAGACAACGACACGAGATTTACGGAGAGTTTAGAGTTGACGGCAAGTGAAGAAGAATTTAGTTAGTGTGCGTTGTGAGTATTGTGAGTTCTGTGAAGTTTTTATGAGGTGCGAGGTCAGTAGAGTTCTGATGTAAAGCGATGCAAAGAATGTTACAAACGTATGTTTAAAATAAATGGTAGGCAGTATGCCGCGAATAAGGCGAAAAAAGTAAAAACCTGTTGTAACCGCTGTAAGGGCCAACCGGCACTCTGCTCAACATGCTTTGAAAAATTGCATAAAAATATTATATAATTATGTAATAATAAATAATTAAAATATAATTATAAATATAGAATAATAATAAAATTATATATAAAATAATAATTAATTAAATGTTTAAAATAATGAATTGTTATGTTTATGATATTGAATTGTTATGTTTTAAAATATTGAATGTCTGTTTATAATGTTGAGAATTGAAAAATAAACCTATTTTGTACTCCGTATTTTGTGAAATACGTATGTGCCCCACCGTGATGCACGCCGCCCCACGAAGCAGACGCGCGTGTCCCACATGGTGATGCACGTCGTCACACGGAACGGACACGCGTGTCCCACATGGTGGTGCACGCCGGCGTCAACGTGTCGCCTCTTCCGGCGGAAAGGGATCTTACGGGGGACGTGCGTGTGCAGCCTCGGCAAGGCCGGGATGATACATCTTTAAGTGCGCCCGCACCGCCTTGACGCCGTGGAATTTGTCGACAGCGGTGAAAGCGCACACGGAGCACTTCCATGGCTTATTTCTATCTATCCAGGATAGTGTGAAGTAAACTCGTAAAAATTTGAATAGACTTTATTATTGCGGATTACAATTTAATATATAAGCTCGGAACTATGGTGAGGCTAAGACTGGCTGGGTCGATCTTGGCTGTTCTTTTATATGGTTATGGTTTTGTGGTGGGGATTGGACTTTGGGAATGTTATTTATTTGTGTTGAGGTGTTATTTGATGTTCTGGGCTGCTGGATGGTGATATTGCCGGGTAATCTATTGAGTCATCTGTTGAGGCGAAGTCAAAGTCCGTAGCGTGCCTTGACTGGTTTTCCTGCGTGACGTGACAATAGACTCGGTGGCAGTGCTTGCCGAGCCCGCTCGGCAGCGCGTAAGTAAACTTTCCCTTGGCGCCCGCCCGTGGCTGGTTGGTTCAACACCACGAGCAACGGATGTCTCACTCGGGCATGGGGAAATCGATGGTGATTCCCGCCGAGGTGCTCCCGCGAACTGAACGGGTCAGTTGTACTAAACGCTCACTATTACTATTACCTCACATGCTTGTAAAGAGCCGAGAAGAACCGGGCTATTGAAGTTGAAATTTTTTAACGAAAGGCTCTATTGCAGGTAGGTGACGGTATTTGGTTGAAGGGGTGGGGCGTAATAAAGACAGGAGAGAAGAGAGAAAAATTGGGCTATTACATAGGAAGCTATTGCAAGAAGTCGGGCCGGTAGGTGAGTGATAGTAGTGTTGAATGGGGGGGGGGGATAAAGGCAAAGAGAGAAAAATAAAAAAGACGGAAAATAAAACTATTAAAAAGGAAAGGAAGGAAAGACAATACTAAATGATAGAACACGAAACACAGGACTAGGAAAGAAACAGAAAACACAAGGCTATGGATTCGAACTATTAAAGTCGCATGGGCTATTTCAGGCAAGTGGAAGGGAGTTGGTTTATCTAGTTTTTCCTGAAAGAAGAAAGGGAGGAAAGAAAAGAGAACACAGGGTTATTAAACTGAATTTCATAAAACACAAAAACTATTGAAAGGAAGACACTATTGAAACGAAGGCACTATTTCAGGTAAGAAAAGAAGAGAGGAAGAAATAATTAAGAATGGATAAGAAAGGAAGGACAGGTTGGGGTTAAAGTTGAGGTTCGGAAGCGCCAGCGGCTCCGTGATCCGAATAGCACGATTGATTCGACTTTAATAATATTCTACCTAACTCGTCATTGTAGCACTTAAAGCCAGACGCTTAAGAACTTACAAGTCAAAATATAATGAGAATAAGTTCGAGTTAAATCTATATTTTATATGTCTGTTTATATACTCTGTTAATGTGCAACTGAATAGTTACTTCCCCCTGTAAGATACACATCGTATTATTCCTTCGGTATATTTAGAACAAAATATGATTCGAGAAGCAAAGATCATCCAACATAGAATATAACAAATTTAGTCTTGTGGTAGATGGAATAATTGCGTTTGAGCGCAGTAATCTGTAGTCGATCGATACTATCAGTGTACGAAGTATAAGTTAAGAGTGTAGTTGTTATGTGAATAAACCGCTTTTGTTATTTTAAAAGTCCTCTTCCCCACTCAACAATTCCTACAATACCAATATGCGAATTTCATTCAATAGCGCTTGACATTTAATAAAATGGACACCAAACGTTATTATACATACTTATATTCACAATTATTTGCGAATATTATACGAACTAATAGCCACAGATAATAAAGGATTCTAAAAAGAAATTTGTTCCCGAGATACCTACATATTCCTCCACTGTGAATGTTCAATAGATCAAGCACATTTGTAATGTAATACTTGATAATACTTGTAACACTTTCGCTAATTTACACACGCAAATTCATTCACACGAATTAAATAAAATCTGGAACGTTACTTTTATAAACACACTTTCTTACTTATTTCTCCTAATCAACAGATTAATGTTCATTCTAATCTACGATTCAGACAAAATTTGTGAAAAAAATATAGATCTACTTTTATATTACGCATAGGGAAGTATAATTATGATCCAAATTAATATACTATCAAACACTATAGGGTATCCGAGTACCTGAATTTAATTATTTAAAACTATTATAACTATTTTCTATGATTCATGTAAGAAAGAAATTTCTTACGGCTCATTGAGTTAACGCCGACAATATCTATTCTTCCATACGTAATGCTTGTATTAAGTACATATTTTAATCTACTTCTATCGACGTTTATTATATTTTCTGTCTTTCCCTGCACCTTTTCAAACGGTGCTGCTGTGAAAGATCAATGCAAAATTGATTTTTCCAATCTCGCTAAATTAGGATACTCTGTACTATGCACTCTCCAATATTGCAATAGATTTAACCATCTGCCAAAGTAACTTTGCAGAATATAATTATCTAATTCATTTTTCGGACCGAAATACACATTACCTATATTTTGCTACCTAAATTTGCTGTCGAACATTGACCAGAATGATGACGTAACATCCGGTCGACCGGCCATATCAAGAGATGCAATCGAAACGCGAGAACTTATGAATGGCGTTTCGTTCTCGATATTGTCGAAACATAGATTCGAGCACTATAAAACGCAAGTCAAGAATCGTCGACAGTACATACAATGTATACATTTCTACGTTATCAAATACTCGACTGTTATTTATTTTAATTACGCCGCTAAAATGTTAAAATCGTGGCATTCAATATCGAGGGCACGATCAAATCGCTTCGGAAATGCAGAAAGAAACTCTGCATATGGTGGGACCAGAAAAGAATCGTCCACTATGGCACACGAACGAGTGAAAACTGCAGCACGATAATGTTCCGTGCTGTCTTTGATTGAATCGCTTTACGTTTTCTCCATCTTTGCTTGTATCCCACAAAGTTTATTGCATATTCCTGTAGCAGAGAAATCCAAATATGGCGAATTTGCCGTATCGGCTTTTTTACTGTGGTGATATGTCTTCCTCGATATCTCTTTTTTTAAGCGTACCAAAACATTTTTGTCCGCGTCTGCCACCTGATGCCAGATATTATTTTCCATTCATTACAATACCTGCTCCGATGATTCGGATCGTTGTCCTCCTGCACGGATCAATTTCTATTTCTCCTTTGTATGCCAATGTTTGGCAGATAGCAACAAAGCCTTTTCAAAAACTTTCTACATTTTTTCTGAATTCAAATTATCGGTAAACTGGTACCGAGTACAGAATCCTTGTTGCGAGAAACAGCCCCAATCATTCGCCATTACTGCGAGCTTAAGAGTTCGTTTGACTATTTTATTGCGACTATAGTTTACCAGATATGTTGTAGTATTGTACATGCCCAAAAAGATGCTTCGTCAGCAAATATAACCTTACTCCAATCCCGGTCAATGTTTCGATTCACAAACACGAGTCGTTTAATCAACGGCGGTTACTTCATAGTGCTTTACCATTTCAGACCATCAGCCTGAAGATGACGTTCGATAGTGTCTACAGAAATATTTAAACCGTCTCCTTCAGTTACACATATAATTTAGTTTTTGTCCCTCAAGCAGCGATAGTTCAGGATCCTCAGAAAGTAAGGACAATATTCGTTTGCCGTCTTAATCCCTAATCCGCAGTTTCACGCCACGATCCAGAAGATCAACGACAGCTTCGGCTTTTTAATAATGCGAAACCCACGTTTTGACGAATAATTTTGATTCACCCATATATTGAGCAACGGCAGCAAGAGAAATTATTAGTCATTTTGGGTGAATATGCAAAAGCACGGGTTCAAAACGAAATGCATACACAACACTCGTGACGTGACATTCAAAATATCGCTTACAAAGGTTATCGTTTGTTCGTAATCGGAAACGCTGAGAAAACTTAACTCACACGACAGCAGTCCCTAAATAGATGTCTGAAAAATTAGGAGTTTAACTATGGACTAAGTGTATCGATTAAGAGTATAGATTATGCCCCGGTCGATGGCGTATACCTTGTCGATGCTACACTTAGCCAATTTCGAAGAAATGCAAAATTGGTTGCATAAACGGTTTCGATCCAAAGAATCGTCCCGTGTCATCATCACGGTATTTGTGTATTGCCAGAAAAATGGAAAAAATGTGAAACTAGCGTGGGACAATGCTTTGAAGATACCATTCATTGTACATCTCTCGATATTTTCCATTTCCCATTGATGAAAAAGCTCCGGAAACGCTGTTAGGATAAAAATAAACTTCCGATTTCTTAATTAAGTTCCTATGAATTATAAGTTACTCGCATGAAACGCTAACAGAGATTGTCCATGAGTCAACAAAATAATTAAGCTGTACCGAATTATTATTTTCAGCAAGTTACGTTTATTTTTCCGCATCTTTAAACACAGATAGACATTACAATTCATTGTAATAAAGTATATTGCTCGTTGAAAAATGACTCAAATCGTACTGCAGCCAAATTATTTTTTTCTTTCTTTTTTCTCATTCTTCTTCCTATTTTCATACGACGACAACGGTCTTGTAAAGACTATCTATAGTTGAGATTAACTAATCCCAGTGAAATTCCTTCAACTCTGGTGTCATTGATGTCACAATATTTTACCAAATCCTATGAATTTTTTATTATTTACGCCATTATGTAATGTTTTGTTACGAACGTATCACGGTACACGAGTTATTGTTCTCAGCAAGTAGACCGTGTGTCGCTTTACTTGCATTAATCTTCAATTTCTGTTTCACTCAAATTACATATTTCACGTAGTTTTCTAAGAGCTTCGCTGCTGTGCTTGTATCTTCCTGTGTCGATGAACTGCTGTGTCTTCCGCGATTGTACTAGCTATTATGCCTTCAGTTCGTGGAAAGACGGCTGTTTGTACTTGATTGAGCGACAACAGCCAGAGTTTTCTGGATACTTGAATAGCTTCCACTGTGCCTAACTTTGAAACGACATTCGAACAAATATGATTTAGGAAACTTGTAGAAGCAATGTGCCAAATTAACGGTGGTAAGCTTGAATTGCAGTCCCGGGTGACATACTTGATCGACATGCTGATTAACATTAAAAAAAAATACAGAGATGAAATCTTTCAATTTTCCAAGCATTTTTCTGTGACATCGACTGCTCTATGTATTTGTTCCAGTGCTGAATATTTATTCAAGAACAGAATTATCGCGCATAAATGATAATTCTGTCATTTATGATTGTTAATCATTAATTAAACCAAGCCTTCTCTGGATTCCCTTCCCTAATAATTTTGAAAAAATGTATAGGAACGGTAGAGACCTGCAAGATGCAAAGTGCGTATAAGATGCACACAGTGGTTTTCGGGATCTGGGTATTACAATGATTTTGGCAAACTTCCATTGAATGGTAAAATACTGCAGACCACTAACTGCGCTATATCTTTGATTTACAGCTACTACAGCCGTTTGAGTAACTCTTTGACGATTATAACATCATTCCGGAGCTCTCTTATTATATGGATAAATCACGGTCCTGATTTCAGACGGTGAGGAATGCTCAACAGGTTTACACCGATGTTGTTAAATTCAGGCATTCTGTTATGGTGGTAAAGTCTTGGCGTGTGGCTGTAATGTCAAGAGGTAGATACAAACGTGCGTGCTAAGTGACTTGCGAAAACTTGCTAATCACCATCTTCTTTTGCCCAGAATCTATCCTATTTTCCGACTATATTCTATCGGTATGTTGACCTTTTTCCTAGCATTACATATCGTGTAATTGGACTCTGAGGGTGAGACAAGGATTCAGATGTATCGCTCTATATTATCATTTCTGAATTTAATAAGTAAATTCTTTAGTTGCCTGGTCCATCTCATCGGTGAATTCTTATAGCCTGGGTGCCTGGTTGAGTTGTCACATTATGTCTGGCAGTAAGTGTCTCAAGAATGGTTTTTTTTCACGGTTTTATTTAGTATAAAAATTTGATCGGTGAATGTTTTTGCGTCTTGTGGTTTGGCAACATCTGCATACAGATTTGTTATATCCTGTACTGCATGTTCCATATCGGCGACGCGTTCGATATGCTAGCTAGGTTCCAGTGCTCTCCCAAATTTGATTTCATTAATTTCCAATGTTCCGATATCAAACTTGTTATAAAACAATTTCTTCGTGTCTCTGTTAAGCGTTGCAGTTGTAAATTTTAGAAACGATAGCAGAGAGGTTAAATGCCTAATGTATTGGCAAATAGATTTATTTCAATCCATGATACTCCTTCATATTTTGCTATTTCAGTGAACGTTAAATCCTTCCTTATAATTATGGCACTAGCATGAACTGACTTTGTTAATGAACTGTGTTTTAAAAATATTAATGTAATTTTCATTTGCCAAGTTCGTCTTTGAGACAAGCAAAAAGGCCAATTATTTGTCTATCTAAGAGCAGTCCTAATCTATGTTTGCATTGGGCCAATCGATCAGTGTTTGAAAGTATTGGTCTTAGTACAGCATCTTTTCTTACCATCATATTCTAGGCAGCGAAGATCCTGATTACAGTTTCGATGTTTGCTTTCATTATATGTAGTTCGCTACACCTTGATCGCAGACCGATGGTATTCGCGGTTCCGTGTTTTCGTTCTTATGTACTATGCTTCCATAAGGAGAAATCACAGCATGTTTATATTCAAACTGCTGTTGAACTCCGCCTAATATTCCTATGATTACGGATTATGATCGCTACTAGCCGAAAACGATGACGAAGATCAACGTACGGATCGTATGGCGACCAAGTGAGGCAATATATGTCCAGCACGGGCGTAATTAACTACTCTGTGGTCTGTTTCGTCCGAAACTTCTTTGGGTAGATTATTCGAACGAATGTCTACGTTCTTTTACGAAACGCAGACTGTTTTAAAACTTAACAAGATTTTATTTACAAAGGTACAATGTTACTTTGGTGATTGAGAGAGTAAGTGTTGTGACTGCTTCGTGACTCGTTTGATTCTGTTCGTTTCGTGTGGTGTTGCGTATTTTATAGTTCGTGATGTGGGCGTGACTTGTGGATGTGTCTTGTTCGTGGTGGTTGACTCTTCTTCCATTGATGATTTGATTATTGGATGGTGTGACTTGGTTTCGGTGGGTCTTGATGGAGAGGGAAGTTTAAAATAATTTGGAAGTTTATGGTTATTAAGGTTCGGGTAAGGAATTTTAAGGACACAGAGTCTCGGGGGATGTTGGTCATAAAGAAATAAACCGCGGTCCTCAGACTCGGAGGCTTGTTGGTTTAGGGTGCATACGGGTGGTGGATGGGTTTATTGATGGAGTGAAAGGTTCGGGAGGCTTCGGGCTAATCGTCTCTTTGTTTACGGTGGAAAAGATAGAATATTATTCGGGTATTTAGGCGTCTTTGAGCCATGGGACTGTAGTTATAAAGAACTAAACTAAAGTACCCTAATCGCGGGCCTTCGGTCCTTGAGGATGAAGGGATTAGATAAATTGGTTGATTGTCGCGTCTTCGGTCGAGGATTAGAAAATTAGGAGTCCGCGAGTCAAGGGGCCTGGGTGGTAAAGAAATAAACCGTAGTTTCCTTGACTCGGGCGTCCGGCCTCTGGGAATTGAATGGAGAGAGTGAACAATATATGTCACATGACTAAATCACAGTTACGATTCCTCCCATTCCACTTCGACTTCGACTTCGGCTTGGCTTTTCTCTCATCCATCACCATCGCATCTTCTTTTTAATATTTTCTATAGTCAAACTAACAATCATCCGAATGCATCATGTCTACCTCCTTCTATATATAATTATCCTAATTTCCCCAATATTTATATCCACTTTTTATCCTCTAATACTAATTTTATACCTCTTAACCATGCTAATATCAGCATTCTCTTCTCTTTCAATTTACATGCTTTGTTTTTCTTCTTCATATTAGATTCTCTACATTTTCCTCAACACTTTCCAATGTCGTATAATCTATGTCAAAACTTATTTTAAAATTTAACATTCTTATTCCTTTCGCTCCTTTCATTTCTCATAAATTCTTATGTATTCTCATTATTCAATTCCCTCGCTATTCGTTCTTCTCCTACCTTAATCTTTATATCAAACAATTCCTTTGCGTGCTGCTAATTACATTCATGGTAACAATAGGTAGATACAAAATACCGCTATGTTTACTCTTAATAGCAAAACTATCGCAATTTCAGATTTTTTCATCCCTGCAAATTCTCATCTGTTCCTACATACCTTGTTAGATAAGTTATTACTAATACAACCATTTACTCCACCTTTCCTATTTCTATCTCACTTCCAGCCTTAAAAATCCACCCAAATTTAATTATTACTCATTCCTCCTCTTTTCCTCTCATTCAAATTTTTTATTCACATTTAAATTTCCTTCCCTTCAACCTCATTTCTAACTCATCGTCTACGATTTTCCTACATTTACTATATTTCATTCAGATTCCTATGAATTCCAACAGATTCTTTCAAAACAATTTTTACCAATCAGTATAGCTGACTAAAAACTCATCCACTCTTCTGTAAAACATTCTTTTCTCTCATTATCGCCAGTATCTTCACAAATCCACAAAAGTCACACACCCTGTATAATCCTATCATCTTCTATACCGAGATAAACCATACACTCGAAAACATAATACGCTCCAGTTATTACAGCAAAGGGACTACAATGTCATTGCATAATCAATCCAAATGTTCACAATTTTATAATCTTTTCTCATGCATAACAATTTTCTTATTTCTAATTCTTCTATACAGTTCAACTACATTACTCACTCGGTACAATATTCATTCAATTTCTTTCTAATTTCTTATTCCCGCTTCTTCTATACGATTCAAATTAGCTCAAGCAATTATTCAAATCAAACATTCTCCATAATTCTCATCCATATATTCCCTCCATATACAGTCATTCTACTTTCTAATCCAAGTAAATTCTCAATAATTCGATATTATAATAAGGCAAAATGTATTTACAATTTCGTTCACCTTAACTTCCAATCAGCTGTTTCCTCGTCTTTCCCTATTAGCATGTCGTTATCCTTATAAATTAACCGGCATCTTTTTACCTCTTATAAGGAACACTGCATTTTTCTAATTCTATTCTTGTGTCTTCTCTTCTACATATTACATTCATTGTTATAGCTTTTTCAAGGATGGCTATCAATTCTTTCCAATTTTCCAATGGTATAAACCTTATTTCTGTTATTTTTAAAACTACTATTTCACTTTTTTTGTTTTACCTTACCATTAGAATCTACTATCGAGGATTATCAACATCTGCCGTTTCTTTACCCATAGTAATTTCTGCTTTCCTTTCCAAACTTTCTTTTATGTAGTCATTATCAATCATTATATAATTTGAACCTCCAATTAGACATTTTCACCTTCCACTAATGCTATCCTAAACACGTTCTTCCTTCTACATCCTATTACATATACGCCTTCCAAGTCCCATTCTGTGTCTGGTATTAAAGGTATTCACATTTAATAGAATATCTTTTTATTCTTACTGCTCAAACTCTTTAGTCTACCAATATCTAAATAACTCAAAATTATCTTTCTTTGGCTTCATCGCGATAGTTAGTGTTCGTCATCCAATGCCTTCATTGGTTCAATCCATCTTTCTTCCTCAATTATCTCAGAGCTAAGCATACTTTCTTTTGATAATATTTAGTTAGTATTTCTATAGTTTCCCATCTTTCTCATTTCTCTAAATAACTTTTCAATTTCCTTCGTGCTATCTCAGTTTACAATTTTCCTCCTTAAAGCAGTTTCCTTCCTAATAATGCTTTCCCCTCCTTATTTTCATCCAATAATTTATCAATCTTGCCTTTACAATCTTCGAGTCCAATTCATCCAGTCTGCCCAATAATCATGGTAGATACTATCTTATCCTCTTTTCTACCGACTGCGGTGTGTCTTATTATTTTTAACTCTAACGCAATGTTATCTAATGTATCTAATTTTCTTAAGCCATTATTTCAAATATACATTTCATCTTCCATGTCACATCTTTCACCACGATCTTTTCTCCTACTTTTCGCGACTTCACTTACGCTAATTAGTTGAGGAAATACATCATTATATTTTAATCCTATAAAAATATCTACTTCTTTTGTAGGAAGATATGCTCTTTCTATTTTCTCCTTAAATATTTCATTTCTCGCTTAACGCAACTATTTCTATTCCCAACACCATAGCCATTGTGCTCTAAAATAAACTTTAATTCTATTCCTATTCACCTTTCTTAATTGCCCCTCAATCTTTACTTCCCTTTACCACCCAACCAATTTTAAGAGTACTAATTAGTTATATTCGACCTAACCATTCTGTACCTACTTTATTGCTTTTCTGCTCTAAGATTTTCCTTCGCTTTTGATTATCTTTCCTGTTTCCTCGAGTTTCTATCCTTCATAACTTTTCTCCTATCTTTCTCCATCTTTTTCCAACTTAGCGTCCCATTCCCGACTCCCAAATTTAAGTTCCTTCTTTCTGTCTTCCCGTATTCTATCCTTCATCACCCCGTGTCATCTCTCCAGCCATCCCTTTTCCATTCAGGGTCTGAACTCCTTCTTAAAATCTCAATCATCTTCCATGCCTCCATTAACTCTCCCAAAATGCCTATATATAAGTGTTTTAGTACACCTTCTCGATATTGCCTCTATTTCTTCTCTTTCTAATGTCAAATACTTTCCTACTTCATCAATCCTACTTCATTCAAACATGCACTCTTTGCCCTTCTTCCTTTTAACTAGTGCTTCGAGTAAATCCAGTCCCATTTTCTCTCCTAGTTTTATTCCTCTGTCTCTAATTATTGTTTCTTCCCTCTTTCTCATTCTTCGCAATTCTTCATTCATCCTCGCATCTTTCCCATTCTCATTATTCTCATTCTCTCAAATGATTTTTTTAATACTTTTTCCATCTATCTTCCCATACTTCAAAGTGGTTCCTTATTCTCCAATATGTCTTCTATATTTCTAGCTGTCCTATCCCAACTTCATTTCCTCTTCCCTTTATTGCCAAATTCCACTGCCAGCCCAAGTTATGACTTTACTTTCTCCTTCCAGTATATTCAACATACAAACATTTTTCTAATTCTATTTTTCTCTCCCTCATTTCCATTTATTCTCCTATAATCCCATCTTGTCGTCATCTTTTATAATATCGTCTACCCTTCTTACCCATTTTGCTCTTGTCCTATTCTCTCATAAATTCTCTAGTTAGTTTCTACCATGTAGTGTGCTATGCTTTCATTTTCAGTCCTTTCGCTAATTCCAAACATTTTTCACCTGCCTCCTTCTTATTTTCCCTCAAACTTCTCTGCTTTGATAATTCTCTCTATGCGAGACAGAATTCCACTGCTTTCCGCGCCTCTACATACACACTTCTACATACTTCAATTTATCCTTCTCCTACCTTCCATTCTTTCTTCATCTCCTTATTATTACTTGCCTCCACTATCTCATTTCCGCCAAGTCGAAGAAATCATACTCCTTCCTCAACATCCCAAACATCATTCCAATTCAGTCCATATACGTTTATCCAAATATTTTCTTCACATAATTATGTAATAAATTATTTCATTTTTATGCTTCCTATAATTCTCCTGTATTCTTCTTCCATTCTAATATCTTATAGTCAAGAATATAAATTACTGTCTTTTTACTTTTAAATTTTTAGCTTCTCAAAATTTACCCCCCCCCCCCCCCAAACAAACAAACGCCCTACCAGCTTCACACTCAAATGACCATTACCGTTGGTAAAATGCAATATCCTCCCTAATCCCGTACATTCTATTTCCATACCATCTATAATTCCACCAAAATTAAATATGAGTACAATCCGTTCAAAATTCAAATATACAAAATGTCATTTCATCATCCACACTACCAACCAACAATATATATTCCTTTCCAAATCCAAATACTTTTCATTCTCATTTATCTCCTTTCATTTGTTTACTCAATTTTCATACTAAAATATTTATATCCACAATTATGCCACGTACAACATACCTCGTTCCTCCAATTTTGAATAACAAATTAAATTTGTTATAAATGGGGTCTCGTATTTCGCAAAGAACCGAATAAAACTGTCACCCATTCCTTTCACTCACTTTCTTGTCCTCAAATTGGTTCAACCATTTACCAGTGCTCCAGTAAATCTAACCACTCATCATTTTTTTTTTTTATCAACAAATCAGTCCCATTAAAATTATTCCAAAACCGACTGCTTTCGTTCCATCAATTCGTCCATAGAAAAGACAATTACCCAAACTGGACAAACAAAAAAGGAGAAACATAATTTACATCCATTTTCATCCCCAATTTTTTAAACAGATAATTCCACTTTCACCCTATATAAAAGTAAGCCAACTAAAAAAGTACTTCTTCTCAGGGACAAACATAATTAAATCAACAATCAAAGAGATGAAAAAAAAAGACAAACTATCATATTTTATAATAAAACCATATTCTGGTTAGACATTACGGATCAAATGACCATAAAATATAGTCTCCCAGTCACCATCTCCACCATTTTTAAGCCTCTTCAAATTCTTTTTAACATTCTCCAATTAGCGACAATAAATCTATGCGTTTTATACAATCAAACTGGCCAAAATATATCGACAAAACATTTTTTCTTCCAATTACTACAACTTTCCACACAGTATAAACATTAATCTCAACTTGTAAACTTCAATCACCTTTTCCTCAACCCCGACAGTTCTATTATACCAAAACTTTTCCAAATAGCTTTTTCTAATCAATAGTGGACTTGTGATTAGGTTTTCTCAAATTTGATACTTAACCGTTTCAGTAATAATCATAATAATAATATAATAAATATTATTATTATTATCAAAAAGAATATTTCAATACAAGAATAATTTTTTTTTACTTCAATAATTATAAATAAGTTATTATTAATATTTTTATTGATATTGTTTAT
Source organism: Lasioglossum baleicum (assembly GCF_051020765.1). NCBI lineage: Eukaryota > Metazoa > Arthropoda > Insecta > Hymenoptera > Halictidae > Lasioglossum > Lasioglossum baleicum. The sequence goes on along the minus strand of NW_027469991.1, from coordinate 8,058 downwards.
TAAATAAGTTTTAAATATCAAATAACTTTTATATATTAACAAATAAAATATTCTTCATAAAATTGATGATCATGAAATATTGATTTTATTAAATTTAAATTTTGGTTAATTAATAATTTAATAAAATATGAAAAAATAATTACAATACCAAAGGCAAAAAAAATTAAAGATGTAATTAATTTATAAATAAAAAATATACTTCAATTAAAACAATAATTTCTAAAAAAATATTCTTATTGAATAAATTCAGAAAAAATTATTTTATGGGAAAGTTAAATATATTAACCTCTTGACTACGACAGACTTTGGTACGCACAAATCAAGTTATGATGTGCGCGAGAACAGCAAATTTTTTGGTAGGATTTGTTTCTCTGGTCCGAATTAGTATTAATATCTAATATATGTACCTAAATAACAAATAACAAAATATCTAGTAATCTAATAATGTATGATATGAAAAACAATCTGCGTCGAGCTCCTGTAGGCGCTCTCAGTATCACAAACGCAAAATTTCTGAGCGCCTATAGGTGCCCACACTAGTCAAAAGGTTAATATCAAATAATAAATTTCTTAATAATTAAAAATAATATTATTAATGAAATTAAATTTATTAGCATTATATTTAGAGTTATTATTTTAATATAACCTGTATAAATTACAATTTAAATTTTTAATTATTACAATTAAATTTTTATATTTATAATTAAAAACTTTCAAAAAATATAAAAATTAAAATTTTTTTAATTTGATTAAATAAATATAATTTAGCTTTAAATATTATCATAAATATTACTTTTAATTTACAAAATTCGTTTTTTACATTAAACTATAAAGCTGTTTTCATTTAATTTATAATTTAATTTTAGAAATTTTATATTTTATAGTTTATTTTTTTATTAACATTAATATTTATTATTATATATTTATTCATAAGAAATAATTCAAATTTAAAATTAATAGTATTAAACAATAATTATATTTCGATATTTATATTATTTATATATTATGTCATTTTTAGTTAATGTTCCTGTTAATGGAATAGCCTCATTTATATTAAAATTAGCAAGGTATGGATTATTACGATTAATAATTATTTTAAATATTTATTTTTAGAACTTAATAATTATCTTTTAATCATTATTTAACTGAAATAATGTATAAACGAACAAATAGACGTTTATTCATACTTAACAAAGCTATAATTAATTTAATACCTTCGATATCTATATTATGTTCTTCAAATATATCTACACCATTTTCTTTAAATTTAGTTAGCGAAATTTTATTATTAATAGCTTTAATTTATCAATATAAAATTTATTATTCTTTTATATTGTTTATTAAGTTCTATTATCTCTTATTAATTATGGTAATTATTATTTTAAATTTAATTAATTGTAAATTAATTGATTACTTTACTTTAATAATACGCTGAATTCCTTTATATATATTCCCAATTTAATTTAATTTTAATTTTAATTAAATTTAACCCATTACTTCTGGAGACCAATACATCGGCCAGCACCTTTGCAATATTCCCATTGCAAGAAATCTCTATCTAAAAATAAATTTATAGTACGTTATAAATAGTCAAATTTCATTACGAGACAGTTAAAATAAATAATATTTCAGTTTAATTTCCCCTTATCTTCTATGCCAGTTGATGTATAACAATACAATTGTAAGAATTAATTGTTTCGGATGAGATATTCCGTCCGGCACCTATCAATGCCCTGGAATTATTTTTTATGTTTCTTGTGCAATATTACTTATTTTGTTAAAAATTATATTGGAAATTTAAAGTATATACTTTGCAATAAACGGTCTATATAAGGTTATGATATAAAGATGAGTTTCCTATATGCAATTATGTTTTTGAAACAGAGAACTCAATTTTTTGTTTTGTTTTTATAACTAATACCTTTATATTATGTAATTTTCAATGAATATAGAAAAATTGGCGTCACTGCTTTATTCTCTATTGTGTCCATAATACACTGTTTTCTGAATATTGTAAATATTGCTTTTCGTTTGGTTTTCATCAGCCTTTCTCCAAATGTTAGTAAAATCGAAAAATTCGGCCGAGTATCTTCGCATAAGCACCTCTTTTTCGCCCAGCACTAAAAGGGATAAATAATTTTAGATAATACAAATTTCAAAAATTAAATTTATATAAAAAAATTTTTAATTATTATTGAATAATATTTATAGAGTTTGTTTATTTTTAATAAGATATTATTATACAATGAAATATTTTTAGGATTAATTTTTATAAAATTTTATTCATAATTTATTTAGATTCAAAAAGAATGTTTTTATTTTTAATATCATTAATTAATTCTACAATTTTATTATATAGATTTACATATATAAACTTAGAAATTTTTTTTGTTAAACGATTTCTCTATTGAATAATATCATATTTAACTACGATACTTTTTTAATTATTAGATTTAATATATTAACAATTATAATTGGTTCAGATGATTACGATTAATTTCTTCTTGTTTTATCATTTAATATCAAAAAAATAAATCTTTCAAGAGATTGTTCGTTATTAATATTAATTTCAATATTAATAATATTTGCAAGATGAAATTTATTATTACATAACTTTAATAATTTAATTATCGTAATTTCATTTATTTTAATAATTTTACGAAAAGAGATCAAATTTATTTTTTGTACTTCATTACCTATAGCTATGTTATAACAGCTCCAGTAAAATAAATAATAAAGTAGTCATTAGTCCATACTTCTACGTTAGTTACAGCTGGGTGTATATTTATTAATTCCATATTTACAATTGTTAGAAAAAAAATTGTAAAAATTTTATTTTATTCGTTTCTAAATTTATCTTTTTCACATTTATTTATTCACTCTATACTTAAATCTGTAATATTTATATGTGTTAGAAGATATATTCATTATTTAAATAATAATCAAAATTTAAAATATTATAATGGAATATTTTGTATTTATCCAATAAGAAGATTAAACTTTTATATTTTCTTTAGTTAGATTAGTAAGTTCTCTATTCTTAGTAGGATTTTATTCCAAGCATTTAATAATTGAAAAATTTTATTTCCAAAAATTAATTTATTTAGGAATTTAAATTTGATTATTAGAACCTTATCACTATTTTACATTCTTTTCGAATTATAATAATTTTATTAAATAAAAATTTTAATTTGAATTTAATTTATATGAAAGAAGATAATTTAATAAATTTTTGTACATTAACCCTTTGCTCTCGAGAGGACGACCCTAGGTAACCGTTTAATCGAATTCCATAGCTCGATGTCAATGAATATATCAAATATGTTGGAATAAAATAATTCTACTCGTCAATTGGTAACTGATTTCTTATTTACATTTTAAAAACGTCAACAGCAGGGATTCTTTGAACTACTATTCTCTTGTAGCGAAAAAATCACCGAGTGCAAAACGATAATTCTAATAATTTTTAGAATTTTTTAAGAAAAATTGTATTTAATTCAACATATTAGGAACAATAATACTTAAATTTGGTACTAAAGATATTAATCTTTAAAATATTTTTATTAGAATTTTTTGTACATTCTAATTCAAAATTAATGTTTAATAAAAAAAATGTATTACATTAATGGAATTTATTTCAGGTAAGTTTATTAAATTATTATAATAAATAAAAACTTATTCTTATTTCAATGTTTAGAATATTATAAGTTTAAATATTTTTGTAAATTTAATATTTAATGTTTTTAATTAAATTATTTTTATATCCTAAAAGGAAACCTATCTTTACATAGAAAATAAAATATATTTATTGTAATTTATTATAAATTTTATTGTAAATGAATTAATATTTAATAAAATATTATAATATTTCATTATATTTTATAAATTTATATTTAATTAGAAAAGTCTTATTTAAAATCATTAAGATATATTTATATTTATGAAATTATGTTCGAAAAAGCTTTAAGTGAATTAATTCGAGCTAAATTTATAAAATTATTAAAAATTGAAATTTATCTTAAAGGATTGAATATTATTAGTTTAAATATTTTTATATTTTAAAAGGAAAATTATCTTCATATTGAAAATAAAATTAATTAAGATATTTAAATTAATTCAATCAATAAATTCAAATAAATGATCTCTTTTATCAGAACATAAAACTAAAAATATTAAATAATAAAATTAAAGTTAATTATTACTAATTTAAAAATATTTATGTACATTATTGGTACATTATATTTATTGGTATAATAATTTTAAGAATTTTTAAAAACTATTAAATATTAAATTAAATTTAATTATATAACTTAATTTTAATTTGTTTTATTAAATTAAGTTTTTATTGTTTAGTTTTAAAATTATATAATGAAATAATTTATTTCGAATTTTTATTATTTCATATTTATTTTTTATATATATTTAAATTTATTAATATTAAAAAAAAATTAGATGTTCAACTTTAATGGAAAATTATATATTACTTATTATTCATAATGTTAATGAAAAATGTTTTTATATTATATTATAAATTTATTTTACAATTATTTATATATAATTGTAATAATAATTTAATTGCTACATTTGTATTTATTTTATTATTTATTCGATATTACCAATTTCTTTTATTTTATTACCAAATGATTAATAATTAAAAATTTTATATTTATTAGAATAATAATTTTACTCATTAGAAATATTAGTGTCCGCCTGTACGGGGAGGCTTGGGAGCATTTCGTGGGACACTAGTATACTCATGAAGATATCGTATATAGGTCGTACTATATAAACAAATGGTTGCTAAATGATTTACAACATGTCTATTAGACATTTTATTGATAATTTCAATTTTATTTTTTAAAATTTTCTGCAGTATGATATTTCTGAAAACAGTTGTCTATACACATAAATGGTTTTTTTCGAACATGTGTCACTGTAGAAACGTGTTTGTTTCCTTCCTCCTTTTATTTTTCGATTAGAGCACACAATACAGTCCCAGCAGTATCCATTATCGTCATGACGAATGATGTGTAAGCGATCATTTAGCCTTTTTGGCTCACTAGAGGTAGACGGATCCGTATTCCTTTGGATCCGTCACGAAAAATCGTCAACGAGTCGATCGACGAGGCGTCGCACAAATTTCAAACGTGGAATTGGCTTTCACTTGTTTTTCGTTTGTTATATATTTGTACATTATATATGCATTTACGACACACATTTCGAGACTCCAAAAAAACAATTCTTTCCACCACTTATTTGATTTTCACATAAAACAGTAAGTGGAAGTATATTGATATATCTACCACACCCATGAAGTTTATTATAATTTATTATTGCAACGGGTTTTTCGAATTGGAGAAATACACCACCGCGCATTCTTCTGTTTATTTGTCCTTATTGCACTTGTATCCCAAGTACTCAGCAGTGTAACAATTTTCTTATCCTTCCAAGAATAATAACAAAATTTCATCAGACCTATACGTAGCAATTTTGTTATCAGAAAATATTGGTTTTTTTATTACATCCGGAATGTATCTTCTATTTGTTTGTACAGTACCGGTTAAATAGCAATTTCTTTGCAACAGAGTATTTGTTAGTGGTACGCTAGTGAAATATTTATCCGTAAATATAACGTGTCCTGCAACTCCAGGGTGTGAATCTAATACCTTCTGGTAAAGATCCAGAACAATTCTAGAACTAACGGGTAGATCAGGTCGCACAAGATTTTCCATGGTCAAACTACCATAATAGGGTAGAACAGCTTGAACATATCCGGTGTTAGCATCAGCTATCACATATATACGTATCCCCCATTTTTGTGGGCTTCTTTGGGTTATAAGTTATAAAACTTATTTTTCCCTTGAATTTGACTACTGTTTCGTCAATTGACAATTCTCAACCTGATACGAAATTTTCTCGGAACTTAGTATCAAGGTAATCTAAATAATTATTTATATTTTCGCATCGTGTTCTCATATTTTGCGCAGATGCTGCTTACTCATTTGCATGGAGAGAATCTGATCAAATCTATTTCTTCTAAATGTTTCTCCAAAATACGGTATTTTCGCATTATGCGCTGTTGACCGATATTCCTTCAAAATTTGGAAAGGGTATCGTGCCTATATTCAATAACAACCCTAGAAATGTAGATATTTCAGCCTTCGTTACGTTGATCCATGTATTCCAAGTTGAATGTAGTGAGATATTTTTACTCGCTATTTTAGCACGTTCGTATTTATTAGTTTTCTTCCAGCATCTTATTCATTAATTGATCAGTGTAGAATAATTTGCAAAACTCAATGGTTCATTACACCTGCCTGAGGACCAACAGGTTTTTGTCGCAGTCGTAAATGGATTTTGACATCCTCTATGTCTTGACATTTGCCTCGCCTCTTTGAATTCTTTGCCGTTCACCTTCATCCTCGTCATCAATTGAAATGTTGAAACGGCGGAATTGTTTCGTATAATATGTTGTACTTCACTTCCACTAGCAGAAGAAGAATTTTCCATAACTTCATCACTGTCATTTGACTCAACATAAAACACATCATCACTGCTGCTGATGTCACAAAATGTAGCATCCTTCTTGTTTCCTTTAGACATAAGTCATAGTAGGGTAATTTTCATACATAATAGTCCAAATAAAAAATATATAAATATAATTATAATATAAATATAACTTCATATGGAAATCTGTACTGTAATTTGAAAGATTCGTACAAAACTGTTGTCATGCTCGAATCCAGCATTTGAGGTCAAAGAACAGATAAGACGCAAAAGGAAACAAATCGAGAGCGTAGAATATAACGTAGTAAATAAACGTTCTAAATATAACGTAGATGCTATTTGTTTGGGTTGCTGTCCACATACACCCGTCCCTAACGGTAAAACAGTTAAAATATTTAAATAAATATTGCGTTCATACCAGAACTTTCAGTTTCTTCAGTTCATTCAATCAAACATTATTTTCATTTCTATTATTTCTTAATCCCTAAAATGTTTGTTAGACAGCGCAAAAGTGTAGATATAAGTTAGAAATATTATTGTATCAAATAAAATAATAAAGTGTTATAGTATGTTAAAAACAAACTTGAATAGAAGTATATTTTTATGGTTTCTTCTTGTTTACTTTATAGTTTACTATCTGTATCGCGTCGCGATCGACACACGTTAGTCCGACGGGTTGTAAATCCGTCTCGCGACTACGACACGCGTTGCCCGCCAAATTAATATTGGGCGAACTGTTTCAAATGTCTTCGACGTTTCGAAGACTAGTAAACTAATTCAGACACGCGGACTCGACTCGCGACTACTATACTGAACGGAGGGTTGAAGGATCAAAAAATGTCGCGTCTTCCACAGGTCACTGATAGGGGCTCGAAGGACGACATGCGATTACTGTTTGAACGAATACTGAACTGAGTCCTCGTAGACTCTTAACTGACTGATACGTACTGAGTCCTCGTAGACTCTTAACTGATTGATACGTACTGAGTCCTCGTAGACTCTTAACTGAGGTACTGTTAACTGACTGAGAACTGACTGAATGAGACTTCTCCGCATTTCGGAAGCCTTTTTATATTCTCCACGATTTTCCAAGATGTGTCTGGGAAAACCGTGGAGTGGGCCAAACAGGGGGCGGCTTCCCCTTGATCGGCATTTGGGAATTCCTGAAGGGAGTGGTTCTTCTAAGCGAGACGGTGGTGGAAAAAACCCCTCTCCTTCAAGGTGAATTTGCCGTAATTATTAGTCACCCGAGCGAGGTGATCAAAAATGTTTCGGATTATGGGGCCAATCGACATTTATGGCCCCGCGCTAGGACCTGGAACCGTCGACCAGGGTAGCGCGAGCGGTCCTACCTCTGACCCATTGTCAGCCAAGCTCTCGGTGGCAGAGCCTACTTTCGTTAAAATAGGGTATCGAAATACGTGCCGTTTAATAGTAATTAAACAATAGGACCTTTCAAACTGAGAAGTCCAGGAAATACCGCGACCGATTGGTATGTGACACTAAAAGCTCGGCTGATGGAAAACAGCAACGGTGTTTCCCAGGTAGTTC